>NC_135808.1:127061659-127261198 GCF_964213995.1 Mustelus asterias | reverse complement strand
TGGTGTCGGTGCAGGCTCGATGGGGTGAATGGCCTCCTTCTGCACTGTCGGGATTCTGTGATGGCTTGATGACCGGGATTGGATTAAATCTGTAGACTTTATAAATAACAACCTGCATTTACATTGCACCTTTAACCTGATAAAACATCCCAATTAATTTCACGGAAGCGTTATCAAGTAGAGTCAGAGGTTTACAGCTTGGAAACAGGCCCTTCGGCCCAACTTGTTCATGCTGTCCAGCTTTCACCACTAAGCTCGTCCCAATTGCCCATAATCCTTTGATACTCATCTTACCCATGTAAGTGTCTAAATGTTTTTTAGAAGACAATTGTACCCGCCTCTACTACTGCTTCTGGCATCTCATTCCAGACACTCACCGCCCTCTGTGAAAAAATTGCCCCTCTGGGCACTTGTGTCTCTCCCCTCTCACCTTAAACCTATGCCCTCTACCAATAAGGATTGACACTGAGCTACGTGAGGAGACATTAGAATGGGAGAGGGTAAAGGATCAGTCAATGAGGTGGACTAAGGGAAAAGCAGAAAACTGATTTATTGTCATGTGTGTTGGGATACAGTGAGAAGTATTGTTTCTTGCGCCCTATACAAAGCACACCATACGTAGAGAAGGAAAGGAGAGGGTGCAGAATGTAGTGTTACAGTCATAGCTCAAACAGCCTCTTCCCTGCTGTCATCAGATTTTTGAATGAACCTACCTCGCATTAAGTTGATCTTTCTCTACACCTTAGCTATGACTGTAACACTACATTCTGCATCTCCCGTTTCCTTCTCTATGAACGGCATGCTTTGTCCGTATAGCGCACAAGAAACAATACTTTTCACTGTATACATGTGACAATAATAAATCAAACCAAAAAGAGATTGAATCAAAGCATTGTTAGAGAGTTTGAAAGAGTTAGAGTCGCATTTTAAAAGCACAGAACGAGTGTAAAAGATAGAATTCGAGGATATGCTGGGGACAGTGCACAGGAAGCTGCCATCCTGCTGATCCTTGAAGAAGGGGTCAGATTGCTTAAGAGTTTAAAAGTTAAAAGTTTAATGTGTTTTGAGTAAAGTTTATTTATTCGTGTCACAAGTAGGCTTACATTAACACTGCAATGAAGTTACTGTGGGTGGCGGGGGAGGTCTGTGATACTGTGGAAGATCGGAGAGATCGAATGGCAGGAGTTACCAAAGGGAAATGGTGATGGGGCAAGGAAAGAAACCGAGGATGCATCGAGGGTGGACGCACTGCCGCCTGAAAGCAAAACTGAGAGAAAAACTGAAACCCGCAAAGGAACAGGAACAACATGGGGCAGAGATTCTGCTCTGAAGTTGCTGAACTCAATGGTTGAGTTCGGAAGGCCTCATTGAAAGTTGAGGTGTTGTTCCTCAAGCTTACGTTGCACTTCAGTGTCAGAGCAGCAGGCCGAGGGCAGGGATACCGGTGAGAGCAAGGTGGAGAAATAAATTTACAGACCTCTGGAACCTCAAGCTCATTCTTGTGGACGGAGCAGAGGTTTTAGGGAGCATGTCATAGAAATCATAGAAACCCTACAGTGCAGAAGGAGGCCATTCGGCCCATCGAGTCTGCACCGACCACAATCCCACCCAGGCCCTACCCCCACATATTTTACCCGCTAATCCCTCTAATCTACGCATCCCAGGACTCTAAGGGGCAATTTTTAACCTGGCCAATCAACCTAACCCGCACATCTTTGGACTGTGGGAGGAAACCGGAGCACCCGGAGGAAACCCACGCAGACACGAGGAGAATGTGCAAACTCCACACAGACAGTGACCCGAGCTGGGAATCGAACCCAGGACCCTGGAGCTGTGAAGCAGCAGTGCTAACCACTGTGCTACCGTGCCGCCCTAAAATTTGTGCTCGAGTGTTTGGAGTGGGACTTGAACCCACAACCTTCTGACTCAGAGGTAGGTTTGCTATCATTGAGCCACGACTGCCATCTAAAAGAAGGTGTCTCAAAGAAGGTGGGATGTAGAGATTTAGGGAGGGAATTTCAGATCTTAGAGCCTCCAGCTACAAGGTACAGTGAGCAACGTGTGAAGTGAAGAAAATTGGGATTTGCACCAGATGGGGCAGCATGGTGGCACAGTGGTTAGCACCGCTGCCCCACAGCGCCAGGGATCCGGGTTCGATTCTCAACATGGGTCACTGTCTGTGTGGAGTCAGCACATTCTCCCCGTTTCTGCGTGGGTTTCCTCCGGGGGGGCTCTTGTTTCCTCCCACAGTCCAAAGATGTGTGGGTTAGGTGGATTGGCCATGCCAAATTGCCCCTTAGTATGAGGGGGACTAGCTAGGGTAAATGTATGGGGCTATGGGGATAGGGCCTGGGCAGGATAGTGGTCGGTGCAGACTCGATGGGCCGAATGGCTTCCTTCTGCACTGTAGGATTCTATGCCAAAATTGTCCTTTAAATTAAAAGTGTGAAGGTTAAAGTGAGGAAAAATGTATAAATCTGAAGAGAAAAGTCAAGATCAGCGTAAAGATTTGGCTAAAGCTAAGCACATAGAGAGGAACAAAAACATTTATCAGGAATAGGGCTTCAGAGAAGTCAATTAAAGGAAAATGATAAAAAGATAACATTAAAGGCACTTCATCTGAATGTGCAAAGCATTCGTAATAAGACAGGCAAATAAGTGGCACAAATAAAGATAAATGGGTTTGACAACAGGCATTCCAGAGACATGGGTGCACAGTGACGAGTTGGGAACTAAATATTCCAGACTGCTTAACATTTTAAAAAGTGGACAGCTCTGATCCCTGATGATAGGTGAGGCAGGCGATGGCCTCGTGGTATTATCGTTGGACTGTTAATCCAGAAACTCAGCTAATGTTCTGGGGATCCAGGTTCGAATCCCGCCACAGCAGATGGTGGAATTTGAATTCAATAAAAAAATATCTGGAATTAAGAATCTACTGATGACCATGAAACCATTGTCGGAAAAACCAACCCATCTGGTTCACTAATGTCCGTTAGGGAAGGAAATCTGCCGTCCTTACCCGGTCTGGCCTACATGTGACTTCAGAGCCACAGCAATGTGGTTGACTCTCAACTGCCCTCAAAGGGCAACTAGGGATGGGTAATAAATACCTGTTGTCAAACCCATTTATCTTTATTGTGCCACTTATTTGCCTGTCTTATTACGAATGCTTTGCACATTCAGATGAAGTGCCTTTAATGTTATCTTTTTATCATTTTCCTTTAATTGACTTCTCTGAAGCCCTATTCCTGATAAATGTTTTTGTTCCTCCCCATGTGCTTAGCTTTAGCCAAATCTTTACGCTGATCTTGACTTTTCTCTTCAGATTTATAAATGTTTCCTCACTTTAACCTTCACACTTTTAATTCAAAGGACAATTTTGACCAGCCAGTGATGCCCATGTCCCACGAATGAATAATAGAAAAAAATAGAAAATGGAATGAGGACAGTGGTGAGGAAGGACCTGGAAGATCAGGGTGAAGAATCAATATGGGTGAAGGGAGAGATAAAGGGCAGAATATGGGGCGACACGGTGGCACAGTGGTTGGCACTGCTGCCTCATAGTGCCAGGGACCTTGGTTCGATTCCCAGCTTGGGTCACTGTGTGGAGACTGAACATTCTCCGTGTCTGCGTGGGTTTCCTCCGGGCGGTCTGGTTTCCTCCCACAGTCCAAAGATATGCTGGTTAGGTTGATTGGCTATGCTAAATTGCCCCTTAGTGTCAGGGGCATTAGCAGGGTAAATATATATTTTTAAAAATGATTATTTGTGTTACAAGTCGGCTTACATTCACACTGTGAAAATACCCTAGGGTTACGGAGGATAGGACCTGGGTGGGATTGTTGTTGGTGCAGACTCGATGGGCTGAATGGCCTCCTTCTGCACTGTGGGGATTCTATGATTCTAAGACACTGCGAGTCTTGGCATGTAATTTATTCTGGGGTTGAAGATATTCACCATTCCTAAAAGCAGATTCTTCCTGAGATTTTTACAATTGGTTCCCTCTTAACAATTGCAAACTTTGATGCACGGTGAAGTCAGGGAGGGAATGTTCAGTGAATACAATTCTTCCAATGACATTTCACACAGTTGTAAGGTTGACAATGCCGTACACTGAACAAACTGTTCTCCACACATCCGAGAGCGGTACACAGATCTCCCGAACAGAATATTACACGTCTTGTTAAAATTAACGAGCTGGTTAGTTTAGCAACGGGAATGTATGCTGACGAGAGCAGAGCTTGAAATGTATTCAGAGCGAGTGAATCTCTCTCAGGGTCTTCATCTGTCACTGGTCCTTAACCCGAGCTGTACTGTACTGCACCCCCATCTCACACAAGCGGAATGTACTCATCTGTAGCCTTACAGAGATGAGACTCACTCCATACAACACCCGCTATTTACCCACCTACTCTATACACCCCCTCCTCCTCCCCCCCCCCCCCCCCCACGGCTATTTACCCACCTACTCCTGTTAGACGAGCAAGGGATTCAAATTTGACACCATTTGGTTGTGACAATACTCTTTCATTGGGCCTGATTTTACCATTTTCATTCTAAGTGCTGAATCTGGGTGTAATTAAGCTCTGACTTGGAAATCTGCTTTCAGGTGCCCCCATACGCACTCAGCCTGAAAAAAAAATCGCGGGTCTGAATTGCACTGTGGGCGGGGCTTAGCGTGCCCGAAACGATCAGAGCTCTGAACTGCACAATTAGAAATAAATTTGAAAAAGCGCATCCCCATGTCAGATCACTCCCGGGCCGCAGAAAGTGGAGAAAGCGACCCGGGAGCAAAAAGCGGGAGCGATGGCCCCCACAGACATCACTGTCCCCCTTCCCCCCGCCCACCAATTGCCCGCAGAGTGGCAGCGGACCCCCCTGTCCCTCCCTATCAGAGATCCATCTGCCCCCCCCCAACCAGTGAGCGGTCTTACCCCCCCCGCCCCCCCCAACCACCTTCCCCAGAGAACGATCTGGCCTCACTCCCCCTCACCCCCCCAGAGGAACATCTGACTTGTCTCCTCCTCACCACACCCCGCTCATAACCGGACAACGATCGCCCTCCCCCCTCGTCCCCCCCACCACCAGACAACGATCGGTCCTTTCCGCGCCCCCCCCCCCCTCCACACAAACAGACAACGATCGGCCCTCCCCACCCGAGATACATCTGACCCGCCTCCCCCCCCACCCCGAACCAGACAACGATCTGGCCTCACTCCCCTCCCCCCCCCCCCCCCCCAACCAGAGAATGATCTGACCCACCTCCCTCCTCCCCCCCCCACCACTGATCTGAGTCAGGGAGCCGTTGGAAACCCTGAACGCGCCCTTCAGCAGCTGGAGCGCCCGATTCAGACTTCTTTTCAGCAGGTCCATTTCGGTGCGATTCCGGATTGGCGAGTGCGATGGTAAAGGGGGAAATGCAGATAAAGTTGGGCGGGCAGTTCATTAATTCAATTTAAATGCATGCGCCCGTTTTGGGCACAAATTGGATCGCCGCCATTCCCGGGTTTCGGTAAAGTGGCAATCTGCGCAGACGCGGGCACGGATCGCGTTAATAGCCTCACACCAGACTTTACCACGTATTCGCGCCCGGCAATGGTAAAATAGGGCCCATTGTCACATGGCAGAGATTAACAGCTAACAGTATTTGGATAAAATTGCAGGCTGGTTATACACAGGCGGGTGGATTTGGGCAGAGGACAGCACGCTGTTTTGTCCTTTAGCTAGCCGAGTGGTGCTGGGCTCTGGCAGCTTTAACCCCCCCCCCCCGCACAAGCTCAACATCTTCCCCCAGTCTAACTCTGGGCTTGACTGTTAAAATCCTCAGTATCTCAAAATGCCCATCATCTGACTCAATAAATCCAATCCTTTTTATCCACACCGGTTCAATTTTTGTTTTGCTCTTGCCCGGGGAATTGATATTCCCTGAATTAATCGAACACAGACATTTCCTGCTCCCACCCAACAGCCTCTTCAAACTGGACCTATTGCTTCTTAAATTTAATTCATTGTGGTTTGCTAAAAGGACAATACTAATTACGGATGATAGGGCAGCACGGTGGCACAGTGGTTAGCACTGCTGTCTCACAGCACCAGGAACTCAGTTTCGATTCCGGGCTTGGGTCACTGTGCAGAGCCTACACATTCTCCCTGTGTCTGTGTGTGTTTCCTCCGGGTGCTCCGGTTTCCTCCCACAGTCCAAAAGACGTGCTGGTTAGGTGCATTGGCCATGCTAAATTCTCCCTCAGTGTACCCGAACAGGCGCCGGAGTGTGGCAACTAGGGGATTGAAAGTCAACCACAATGCTGTGGCTCTAGAGTCACAAGTCGGCCAGACCAGGCAAGGACAGCAGATTTCCTTCCCTAAAGTAAAAGAAATTAGTTTTCCGACAATCATTTCATGGTCATCAGTAGATTCTTAATTCCAGATTTTTTAAAAATTGAATTCAAATTCCACCACCTGCCGTGGTGGGATTCGAACCCCGGTCCCCAGAACATTAGCTGAGTTTCTGGATTAATAGTCTAGTGATAATACCACTAGGCCATCACTTCCCCAAATGTTGGGTAGGGGCTGGAAATTCCAAGTACAAAAGTGGTTGTGTTTCAAAATGCTTCATTGGTTGTCAATTTTGGAGAGTCCAGCGATTGTAAAATGCACTCTACAAATGCATGTCCTTTCCTTTTTATGATGCTTCAAATAGGGATATGAAACATCCTTCAGCGATGAGAGATGGCGCGTCAGTTTAACCTTTCGTCTGGAAGCTGGCATCCCCCACACTTGCCAGAGCGAAGAGTGGGTTCAGATTTTGTGCTCACGGCTTTGGAGTCAAAGTGAAAGCTACAATCCTGTGACTCAGAGGCACGAGTGATACCAGCGAACTGTGATTAAACAGTAATCCGTTGCACAAACCGTGTAAGATTAGAAACAGGAGGGGCTTTATTGAATTTTGTGACAGGGAAAAGAAAACAAAAATCGATCGATCAAACGAAGCAGCGATTCGAAAATGAAAAGCAACCGCAGAAAGTGTAGAGCTAGACAAAGGATAGAGAAGGGGAGGAAAAGTAAATATATCTTTTTAACATTACAGCCTCGAGAATGGTTGTCAAAGAATGATATTAGGATAGAGGATGGAGTAATCTACTGAGCAAACTATAACTGCAGTGGGAGATTGGCTGCCTAATGGTCCTGTTAGGATGCCAAAGCAAGTACAGTCTTAGAGATGATCTTGAAAGCTTCACAATTGTCTCTGCACCTCAACATTGTCGGCTTGCTTTATTTGTAGATGTCAGAAGAAATTTATTACGAGGCAGGATTTTCCACGCAATACGCGTGTTTCACAGTGACGGCGGAGGTGGACTAGCATTAGTTGGTGGTAGGACCTTCTGATTCTGCTGTTGCCAATGGGGTTTCCCATTGAACGCACACCTCCCTGTCAGGAAACCCATGGTGGGGGGGTGGGTCGTGCGCTGTCAGCGAGACCGGAAGATCCCGTTGGCGTTGAATGGTCGGAAAATTCCAGCCCCACATTCCCAGGAGGCATGTGGCTCGCTGTCAATTTCTCTCTGCCATGTTTGGAAGTATGATTCTGTTAGGTTCCCCCTTCAGTTTAGTCGCCTGTTGTAATATATTCCAATTGGGAAAAAAACACCACCTATGTCGTTTTTGGTTGCTGCATTTTTGCCCTCATCTGCTCAGGAATCCACCTTCCCTCCCAGAAGATCTCCCAAAGTAGCCCAAATGTTGGGCCAGAATTTCCCGGGAAAAACACGCAGGTGAAATCCAGTAGTTGAGGGCAGGTGGAGTGGGGAGAGAACAGCAGAGGGAGGAAAGTGAAGAACTCTTCAGTTCGAGTGTCTGAATGGATTTGTGGCACTTCACAGCGAGCCTCACAAGAACAGCACTGCGGTCATCCAGGTTCAAGAAAGTGCTGCATTTGTGGTGTAAATTCAACCCCTTACAGAAAATTCAGGCCGACACCATAGGAACAGGAGGAGTCCATTTAGCCCCTTGAACCTGTTCCACAGCCATTCAATGAGATAGTGATTGAAGTGTGACCTAAACCACATCATCCCACCTTTGCCACATATCCCCGAATCCCTCTGGCTCAGAAATCTATCAATCTCAGATTTAAAACAGATGAATGATCCAGCACCAATGTCCATTATTAAAACTTCTAGCATTGTTGGTGTGTGGAGATGTTTCCCACTTTCACTCCTGCTCTGTACACTATCTTCCCAAGTCCTAGATTCTGCAATGGTTTCTCTCTGTCTACCCTATCGGTTTCCTTGTAAAAACTTCAACTAAATTCTCCTATAATCTTCCAGAATCCATAGAATTGCTACAGTGCAGAAGGAGGCCATTCGGCCCATCGAGTCTACACTTTTGCTGACAGAGCATTTTACGTAGGCCCTATCCCTGTAACCCCACGTATTTACCCCGTTAATCCCCCTAACCGGCGCATCTTTGGACACTAAAGGGCAATTTAGCATGTTCAATCCCCCTAATCTGCATGTCTTTAGACTGTGGGAGGTACCCATAGATTCTACAATTAAAATTAACCCACTCCTCAGATTTGTCACGAGGGTATAATTCTCCCCAAACATTTCTCAGTGTGGTCTCACTGGAGGTCTGTGACAAGCGGTGTTCCACAAGGATCAGTGCTGAGGCCTCGGTTGTTTGTAATATAAATGAATGAGGAAAATGTAGGTAAACATTTGTAGATGATACAAAAATTGGGGGAGTAGCGGATAGTGAGGAGGATTGTCAGAAGCACAGTCACTCAAACCAGCCTCCCATTCATTGACTCTGTCTACACTTCCCGCTGCCTCAAAAAAGCAGCCAGCATAATTAAGGACCCCACGCACCCCGGACATTCTCTCTTCCACCTTCTTCCGTCGGGAAAAAGATACAACAGTCTGAGGTCACGTACCAACCGACTCAAGAACAGCTTCTTCCCTGCTGCCGTCAGACTTTTGAATGGATCTACCTCGCATAAAGTTGATCTTTCTCTACACCCTAGCTATGACTGCAACATTACATTCTGCACTCTCTTGTTTCCTTCCCTATGAACGGTATGCTTTGTCTGTATAGCGCGCAAGAAACAATACTTTTCACTGTGTACTAATACATATGACAATAATAAATCAAATCAAAGGATATAAATCCGCTGGAGACCTGGGCCGAAAGATGGCAGATGGAATTTAACCCGGACAAATGTGAGGTGGTGCGATATGGAAGGCCTACTGCAGAAGGAAAGTATACAGTAAATGGTAGAACCCTTAGAAACATTAGCATACAGAGGGATCTAGGCGTGCAGATCCACAGTTACCTGAAGGTGGCAACTCAGGTGGACAAGGTGATCAAGAAGGCGTATGGAACGACATCAATCGGGGCATGGAGTATAGGAATTGGAAAATCATGTTGCAGCTGTATAAGACTTTGGTTAGGCTGCATTTGGAATATTGTGTACAATTCTAATCACCACACTATCAGAAGGGTGTTGATGCATTGGAAAGGTGCAGAAGAGATTGCCAGGATGTTGCCTGGTTTGGAGGATATGGACTATGAAGAAAGGTTGAACAAACTTGGATTGTTTTCATTGGAGTGTCGGAGGATGAGGGGGGACCCGATAGAGGTTTACAAGATTATGACAGGCTTGGATAGAGTGGATAGTCAGAGTCCTTATCCCAGGGTCAATTACTCAGGGGCATAGGTTGAGTGTGAGAGGTTGAAAGTTTAAAAGAGATGTAAGGGGTAAGTTTTTCACACAGAGGGTGGTGAATGCCTGGAACGCGCTGCCGAAGGAGGTGGTGGAAGCAGATTCTATAACATTCAAGAGGCATCTGGATAGATACATGAATAGGCAGGGAATAGAGGGATATGGACCACGTAGAGGCAAGAAAATATTAGATTAGAGAGGCATCTGTGTTGGCACAGACTTGGTGGGCCGAAGGGCCTGTTCCTGTGCTGTACTGTTCTTTGTTCCAATGAGAAAAGTGGTGCGATTCCCACCGGGTGGTTCGGCATGAATCCAGTCACTATCCAACCATACTGCGACAATTGTTTGGAGGTTGGGGTGATTTGTGCCGTGAGAGGGATGTGTGGGAATGAAAGATGCCGGCAAAGCTGACCCCTCGTATGTCAAAGGACACCCAGATCTCAAAGTAAAGTTGAAGGTCTCTTTCTAATCCCCATAGCCTCCCCAAAGACATCACGAGAGACCCCACCCCCCCGCCTTGCAGGCATCGGGAACACCCCCACAAACCTTGATCCCAGAGGGGCAACCTTCACCCCATTGCTAAATATCTGGGTCACCCCCACCCCTCCCCCCACATGCATCAGGGTGACTCCCCCCCTCCCCCCCCACCCCCCTATCCTCTCCAGCATCGGCGCATCAGGCCTTCCCTTATCACTGGCATCAGGGTTCTGCCATCCCCCTGCCTGCCGCAAGTGAGCGATATGCCACTATGGGAATGCGAAAGGCCCCACCCTCTTTAGACACCCCTTCAGGCCCAGTCCCACATCGCTGGGGAGGGGGGGCGGGGGGGGGGGGGGGGGGGGGGGAGTAAAACCCCAGAGGGGGTTTTTCCAGATGCAGATCACGTTTGCCCCATCTTGTGTGATTCTCAGCCATAACGTGGGCCTGGAGAGTTGCCCCCAGGGTCTCAGCGATGCTGGCTCCACTCAGGCCCTTTGGTGTTTAGATCACTGAAGGGAGTCCATCATGCCCATCCCAGCTCTAACCAGAGCCGGCTATTACAATTCTGCTTCCTTGTCCTTTCTTTCTCCCTGTACCCTTTCACATTCTTCCTTTTCAAATCTGTAACCAGATCTTTCTGAAACAGCTTCAATAGCTCCTACTGATCAAGCATTCCGAACCGGATAATCCACTGTGAGAAAGAAAATCTCTAAATTGCCCTCCAATTATTCTGATAGTAATCCTGCTCCAAAATCCCTGGTTACTGATTGATTATCTCATGGAAACAACCTTTTTTTTTTAGACTATTTACCCTCGAGAATTCATTCTAGTGAATCTTCACTGTATATTTTCCATGTTTTCAATTTCGGGGAGGCGATGGCCTCGTGGTATTATCGCTCGACTATTAATGCAAAAAAAAGCTCAGCTAATGCTCTGGGGACCCGGGTTCAAATCCCGTCATAGCAGATGGTGGAATTTGAATTCAATAAAAAAAAATTTGGAATTAAGAATCTACTGATGACCATGAAACCATTATCGATTGTCGGAAAAACCGATCTGGTTCACTAATGTCCTTTAGGGAAGGAAATCTGCTGTCTTTACCCGGTCTGCCCTACATAGGGCAGCAAGGTGGCACAGTAGTTAGCACTACTGCCTCACAGCATCAAGGACCTGGGTTTGATTCCCGGCTTGGGGCACTGTGTGTGTGAAGTTTGTACATTCTCCCCGTGTCTGCGTGGGTTTCCTCTGGGTGCTCCGGTTTCCTCCCACATTCTGAAAGATGTGCAGGTTAGGTGAATTGGCCATGCTAAATTCTCCCTCAGTGTACCCGAACAGGCGCCGGAGTGTGGCGACTAGGGGATTCTCAGTGACTTCATTGCAGCGTGAATCCAAGCCTACTCGTGACTAATAAACCAGCCTTGACAAAGGGTCATCTGGACTCGAAACATCAGCTCTTTTCCTTCCTAACAGATGCTGCCGGATCTGCTGAGATTTTCCAACATTTGCTCTTTTGGTTTGTGACTAATAAACTTTGACTCCAGAGTCACAGTAATGTGGTTGACTCAACGGCTGTCGGGCAACTAGGAATGGGCAATAAATGTTGGCCCAGCCAGTGACACCCAGGTCCCATGAATGAATAAAAACAATTTCTGGCCTGTATTGGATTGCCCAGGACTCTGTCCAAAGTGTGGTCTAGCCAATATCTTGTTTCATACTTAATACCAGTCTTTCTATCTTTTACAAACTGCTGCAGGAGGTCCTCAGGCTAGAACTCTCGGCCCAGCCATTTTCAACAGCTTCATCAATGACCTCCCCTCAGTCATAAAGTGGGGATGTTTGCACAATGTTCAGCACTGTCTGCAACTCCTCATGATGTGGAGATGCCGGCGTTGGACTGGGGTAAGCACAGTAAGAAGTCTCACAACACCAGGTTAAAGTCCAACAGGTTTATTTGGTAGCAAATACCATAAGCTTTCGGAGCGCTGCCCCTTCGTCAGATGGAGTGGTTATCCGTGATCCAGCATTTATTGTCCACCCCAAGGGCAGTTGAGAGTCAACCACATTGCTGTGGCTCTGGAGTTACATGTAGGCCAGACCGGGTAAGGACGGCAGATTTCCTTCCCTAAAAGGACATTGTCGGAAAAACCCATCTGGTTCACCAATGGTTTCATAGGTCATCAGTAGATTCTTAATTCCAGGTTGTTTTTATTGAATTCAAATTCCACCATCTGCCATGACGGGATTAGAGCCTGTGGTTGCTTTCTAAGTACAGGATGTTTCTGGAAGCTTCTCTCAGCAATCAGCGCCCTGAGGGCAAAGGGTCTGATTCAATGTATATCTTATGAAATCGCATGTTCCATCAGTCGCAGCATGAAGTAATGCTTGCCAGGCGTGCTTTTCAGAACAGTCAGAGACCATTCAGCCCCTCAAAACTGTTCATCCAATCATTCAGATTACATAGATTGTACAACACAGCAACAGGCTATTGGCCCAGCTAGTAAATGCTGTTTTTTTAATACTCTGCATGAGCCTCCCTCCATCTAACCCTATCACATATCCTTCTATATCTTTCTCCCTTATTTGTTCATCTAGCTTCCCCCTCAATGCATCAATTCCAATGCCTCAATCCAGTCTTGTGGTTGGCAGTTCCATATTCTGAGTAAAGGAATTCCTCCTGAATTCCCTACTGGATTTACTAATGTCCATTTTATATTAATGACGCCTGGTCTTTTGAGTCCAACTATCACACCTTAAAACTTTTATCAGGACACTCCACATAGTCTTCGCTGTTCTAGAATCATACAGTGCAGAAGGAGACCATTTGGCCCATCGAGTCTGCACCGACCACAATCCCACCCAGGCCCTATCCTCATAGCCCCGTGCATTTACCCTGCTAGACCCCCTGACACTATGGGGCAATTTATCATGGCCAATCCACCTAACCCGCACATCTTTGGGTTGTGGGAGGAAACCGGAGCACCCGGAGGAAACCCACGCAGACATGGGGAGAACATGTAGACTCCGCACAAACAGTGACCTAAGCTGGGAATTGAACCCGGGTCCCTGGCACTGTGAGGCAGCAGTGCTAACCACCGTGTGAAGAGCCCCAGCCAGTTTAGTCTTTCCTGGTATCTCAGTAGTGAAATTTCCATTACCATGTGTGTAAAGATGCTATCATCATTGCTGAATCCCTCACTACCAACATCCTTCAGTTTCTGATCAATGATAACCCGAACTGGACTAGCCACGTTATAGAAATGGTCTCCCTATTATAGAAAGAATATTATTAAACTAGAAAGAGTGCAGAAAAGATTTACTAGGCTGCTACCGGGACTTGATGGCTTGAGTTACAAGGTGCGGCTGGATAGACTGGGACTTTTTTCTCTGGAGCTTAGGAGGCTTAGTGGTGATCTTATAGAGGTCTATAAAATAATGAGGGGCACAGATCAGCTAGATAGTCAATATCTTTTCCCAAAGGTAGGGGAGTCTAAAACTCAAGGGCATAGGTTTAAGGTGAGAGGGGAGAGATACAAAAGTGTCCAGAGGGACAATTCTTTCACTCAGAGGGTGGTGAGTGTCTGGAACAAGCTGCCAGAGGTAGTAGTAGAGGTGGGTACAATTGTCCTTTGAAAAGCATCTAGACAGTTACATAGGTAAGATGGGTATAGAGGGATAGGGGCCAAATGTGGGCAATTGAGACGAGCTTAGTGGTAAAAACTTTGCAGCATGGACAATATCCGAAGACAAATGCTGGTCTGGCCAGTGATACACATATCCCATGAGCAAATAAATAAAAGCAGAAAATGCTGGAAAAACTGGGTCTGGCAGCATCTGTGGAGAGCAAAACAGTTAACGTTTTGGGTCTGGATGACTCAGAGATAAAGAGAGGGTGAAATGTGATGGATTTTATATTGTATGAAAGGGGGTGGAACAGTTGGAGCAGAATCAGTGATGGGTGGGAGCTAGGAGAGATTAGCAACGAAGATGTGTAGGGCATGAAGCAGAGGAAGCATTAATGGAATTATGAAGGACTAAAGGAGGTGGCATTAAGGAAAGATATCAGAAAGTATTAATGGGAGCACAAATGCCAGTGCTCAGTGAAAGCAAAACTAAAAAACAAGTGACAGATAGTCCAGCGAGGTTCGTGGTGGTGGGGGGGGAGGGTTTATTCTGTGGGACAAATAATTTTTGATTCATAAAAAGCAGGTCATGATGGAGGAGAAAGGTTACAGTCCCAAGTTGTTGAACCTATGGGCTGTAACGCATGTAATTGGACAGTCTAAAGTTGCTGAACTCAATAAAGCAAGCTAGACTATGCTACCATGTCCTCAAAATGTAACTCTATTAGCCTTGGTCCATTCCAGTCAATGTTGCATTCCCTCTAAGACCAATATAGGAATTAGGAGCAGAAGTAGGCAAATTCAGCCCTTCAAACCTACTCCGCCATTCAATCAGATCATGGCTGATCTCTTCCCTGGTCTCAAATCCACCTCCCCATATCCCTCTTTCCCATCTCCTTCTTGAAACCATTCAATGATTCAGACTCCACCGTGCTATGGGGCAGCGAGTTCCACAAATTCACCACCCTCTGCAAGAAATAGTTCCTCCTCATCTCAGTTTTAAACCTACTGCCTCTCAACCTATACCTGTGACCTCTTGTTCTAGATTTCCCCATAAGAGGAAACATTTGGTCTACATTGGTCACCTCCATTTATTAATCCCTTTTAAAATTTTATATACCCCAATCAGATCCCCTCTCATCCTTCTAAACCCCAGCGAGCGTAAACCCAAACTGTTTAATCTCTCCTCACACTTCAACCCTTCTGAGCTGTATTTTCTATGGTTCTTTCATTCCCAGAATCAATCTGGTGAACCTCCTCTGAACTGCCTCCCATACCACCACATCCTTCCTCAAATAAGGAGATCAAAACTGGACACAATACCCCAGACGTGGTCTCACCAACACCCTGTACAATTGCAACAACACTTCTCTATTTTTACAAAAGCAAATTACTGCGGATGCTGGAATCAGCTTTGACAAAGAGTCATCTGGGCTCGAAACGCCAGCTCTTTTCTCTCCTTACAGATGCTGCCAGACCTGCTGAGATTTTCCAGCATTTTCTCTACTTTTGTATTCCAGTCCCTTTGCAATAAAGGCATGTGGTGAACCATAGATGGTTACCACTATGGGTACTGAACCATAGATGGTTATCACTATGGGTACTTGTACATATGTTACTCTTGTTACTGTTGGGGTTAGGGTTGGGGTGTTCCACCCGTTGGTATTGTTCTGTGGTACACTCCGGTTGGCTCTGCCTACCTATAGGAGTATAAAAGTCACTGCACTGCCTAGTGACCCTTTAGTCTGGGATTGTATTGTTAAGCAGTATGCTCCATTCTTGTTGCTAATAAAAGCCTTTATTTCCCGGGTACGATTCAGCCTCCCGAGTGAATTAATCGCGCATCAAGGCAAACATCCCATTTGCCTTTATTACGTGCTGTACCTGCATACCAACTTTGTGATTCATGAACATAGACACCCAGATCCCTCTGCCCCGACACATTTTGAATCTGCTTTCCATTGAGGTAATAATTTGCCTATTTATGCCAAAATGGAGAAACCTCCCTGAATGCTGTAATCCGGATGCAGTCTATAGAACTTTGCATAACTTCAACAATTTGTATTCTCGCCCACTTGAAATGAAAGACTAACGTTCCATTCACATTTTAATTATTTTTTGCACCTGTCCACGAGCTTTAAGTGATTCTGTGCATGGATATGTAAATCTCTCTACCCACCCACAGCCCTTAGCTGCTTATCATTCAGCAAATACTCTGACCAAACCTTCTTTGGTCCAATGTGGTTGACCCCTCACTCTGCCATACTGAATTTCATCTGCAATAAAGTTTTAGCCACTCATTTAATCTATCAATGCCCCTTTGCAGCTCTGTTCTCATCTACAAACTTTGTGTCATCAGAAAACTTGGATAAACAATTCTCCATTCCTTCCACCAAATTATCTATAAAATATAATGAAAAGCCTCAGTACAAATACCTGGTGACCTCTAGTCACATCCTGCCAACTGAAGTTTGTACTCTTGATCTTTAGTCCAATAACCTAACCCATTCCCTATCCATGTTAACATATGAAGGTCATGATGTGGAGATGCCGGCGTTGGACTGGGGTGAACACGGTAAGAAGTCTCACAACACCAGGTTAAAGTCCAACAGGTTTATTTGGTAGCAAATACCATAAGCTTTCGGAGCACTGCTCCTTCGTCAGATGGAGTGGAAATGTGCTCTCAAACAGTGCAAACAGTCAAAATCAAGTTGCAGAATACTGATTAGAATGCGAATCCTACAGCCAGCCAGGTCTTAAAGGTACAGACAATGTGGGTGGAGGGAACATTAAACACAGATTAAAGAAATGTGTATTGTCTCCAATTAATTATTGTCACGGGCATTCAGCCTTGGATCTTCAGGTAAGCGTTCTCCAAGGCGGCCTTCACGACACACGACAGCAGAGTCGCTGAGCAGAAACTGATAGCCAAGTTCCGCACACATGAGGACAGCCTAAACCGGGATGTTGGATTTATGTCACATTATCAGTAACCCCCACAGCTTTCCCCCTGATCTTGCAGAATCTTACTAGCTGTTCTGTCTGGAGACAATACACATCTCTTTAACCTGTGTTTAATGTTCCCCCCACCACATTGTCTGTACCTTTCAGACCTGGCTGGCTGTAGGATTCGCATTCTAATCAGTATGCTGCAACTTGATTTTGTCTGTTTGCACTGTTTGAGAGCACATTTCCACTCCATCTGACGAAGGAGCAGTGCTCCGAAAGCTTATGGTATTTGCGACCAATTAAACCTGCTGGACTTTAACCTGGTGTTGTGAGACTTCTTAACATATGAAGGAGCAGAAGTAGGCCATTCAGCCCTTCGAGTCTAGTTCAATGAGATCATGAATGATCTGATGTGATAATCCTCAATTCCATTTTCCTGCCTTATTCCCATAACCCTTTATCCCCAGAGGGCAGTAAGGGATAGAGAATTCCAAAGATTCACAACCCTCTGAGTCAACAAATTCTCTGCATCTCAGTGGCTTCCCCCTTGTTTTGAAACTGTACCCCGATTCTAGACTCCCAACCAAGGGAAACATCTCAACTGCATCTACCCTGTCTATTCCTTTAAGTATTCTTTAATATTATTCAAACGAGATCACCTCTCATTCTTCAAAGCTTTAGAGAATACAGGCCCAGTTTGCCCAATCTCTCTTCATAAGATAGTACTGCCATCTCCAGAATAAGTCTGGTGAACCTTCATTGCACTCCCTCTATGGTAATGATATCCTTTCTGAGGAACGGGGAACATAATAATGTAGAGGATACTTCATTAACAAGCCTTCACCTGTCCATCCACCAGTACAATCCCTACAAAGTGGGGTGAATACAATTCCAAGAAGAACATAGAACAGTACAGGCCCTTCGGCCCACGATGTTGTGCCGAGCTTTATCTGAAACCAAGATCAAGTTATCCCACTCCCTATCATCCTGGTGTGCTCCATGTGCCTATCCAATAACCGCTTAAATGTTCCTAAAGTGTCTGACTCCACTATCACTGCAGGCAGTCCATTCCACACCCCAACCACTCTCTGCGTAAAGAACCTACCTCTGATATCCTTCCTATATCTCCCACCACGAACCCTATAGTTATGCCCCCTTGTAATAGCTCCATCCACCTGAGGAAATAGTCTTTGAACGTTCACTCTATCTATCCCCTTCATCATTTTATAAACCTCTATTAAGTCTCCCCTCAGCCTCCTCCACTCCAGAGAGAACAGCCCCAGCTCCCTCAACCTTTCCTCATAAGACCTACCCTCCAAACCAGGCAGCATCCTGGTAAATCTCCTCTGCACTCTTTCCAGCGCTTCCACATCCTTCTTATAGTGAGGTGACCAGAACTGCACACAATATTCCAAATGTGGTCTCACCAAGGTCCTGTACAGTTGCAGCATAACCCCACGGCTCTTAAACTCCAACCCCCTGTTAATAAAAGCTAACACACTATAGGCCTTCTTCACAGCTCTATCCACTTGAGTGGCAACCTTTAGAGATCTGTGGATATGGACCCCAAGATCTCTCGGTTCCTCCAGTCTTCAGAACCCTACCTTTGACCCTGTAATCCACATTTAAATTAGTCCTACCAAAATGAATCACCTCACATTTATCAGGGTTAAACTCCATTTGCCATTTTTCAGCCCAGCTTTGCATCCTATCTATGTCTCTTTGCAGCCTACAACAGCCCTCCACCTCATCCACTACTCCACCAATCTTGGTGTCATCAGCAAATTTACTGATCCACCCTTCAGCCCCCTCCTCTAAGTCATTAATAAAAATCACAAAGAGCAGAGGACCAAGCACTGATCCCTGCGGCACTCCGCTAGCAACCTGCCTCCAATCCGAAAATTTTCCATCCACCACCACCCTCTGTCTTCGATCAGACAGCCAGTTACCTATCCAATCGGCCAACTTTCCCTCTATCCCACACCTCACCTTCATCATAAGCCGACCATGGGGGCCTTATCAAACGCCTTACTAAAATCCATGTATATGACATCAACTGCCCTACCTTCATCAACACACTTAGTTACCTCCTCAAAAAATTCAATCAAATTTGTGAGGCACGACTTGCCCTTCATGAATCCGTGCTGACTATCCTGGATTAATCCGCATCTTTCTAAATGGTCGTAAATCCCATCCCTAAGGACCTTTTCCATCAATTTACCAACCACCGAACTAAGACTAACCGGTCTATAATTACCAGGGTCATTTCTATTCCCTTTCTTAAACAGAGGAACAACATTCGCCACTCTCCAGTCCTCTGGCACCATCCCCGTGGACAGTGAGGACCCAAAGATCAAAGCCAAAGGCTCTGCAATCTCATCCCTTGCCTCCCAAAGAATCCTAGGATATATTTCATCAGGCCCAGGGGACTTATCGACCTTCAGTTTATTCAAAACTGCCAGGACATCCTCCCTCCGAACATCTATTTCCTCCAGCCTATAACACCTTCTCTTCCTCAAAAACATGGCCCCTCTCCTTGGTGAACACTGAAGAAAAGTATTCATTCATCACCTCGCCTATCTCTACTGACTCCATACACAAGTTCCCACCACTGTCCTTGACCGGCCCTTACCTCACCCTGGTCATTCTTTTATTCCTCACATAAGAGTAAAAAGCCTTGGGGTTTTCCTTGATCCGACCCGCCAAGGACTTCTCATGTCCCCTCCTAGCTCTCCTAAGCCCCTTTTTCAGCTTGTTCCTTGCTAACTTGTAACCCTCAATCGAGCCATCTGAACCTTGTTTCCTCATCCCTACATAAGCTTCCCTCTTCCTTTTCACAAGACATTCCACCTCTTTTGTGAACCATGGTTCCCTCACTCGGCCATTTCCTCCCTGCCTGACAGGCAGAAATTGACTATAAGTGGTTTTGATATGAAGCTACGATGTGATGGGGGCTAGATGTGGTCTGGGGATTAGACAATGGCCTGGGCTTGAATGTAACTGAAGGTCTAGTGGATGAAACCCTCTGCTGTCTGCAAACCCTCTCCACCCAGTGCCAATTGGGTAGGAGACAGAAGACTGCCTCACATTGGAGCTCTGCTGTCATAATGGCCAGTGGTAAAATGGCATAAGTGGATCATTGGGCATTCTTTAGAGATTCCAGTTAGTGCCGAGTAAAGTACTGTCAGCTCATTGGGTAGCTCTATCATCTTTCGAGTTAAAGGGTCATGGGTTCAAGTCCTATTCGAGGTTGTGTATGTCCTCCAGGCTGACACTCACAGCTGCTGAATCAGAGTCATCCAAGTGAGGCCACAAGAGGCAGAAAGGAAAGATTCTTTCTGTAAAACCACTTGATAGCCCCGATCTAAACACCTCAGCAAATCCGCTCTTCAGCTTTCTCTTTTCAAGGGAGAGTAACTCCATTGCAGTGTTAATGTAAACCTACTCATGACAGTAATAAATAAACTTTAAAAAATAGGAGTCAATTTTTCCTTGTATGTCGCTGTTAATCATCCCTGTATTCCCCCCCCCCCCCCAGGAACTTGAGAGAAACAGGGGAGCTCCCCCCCCCCCCCCCCCCCTCCGCCCCTGCCAGGAACCTGTCTGAAAAAGGGGAGCTGACCCCCCCCACCCCCTAGAAACCCATCTGAAATAAGGAGGTTCTCCCCCCTCTCCCCAGGAACCCATCAGAAACAGGGAAGCTCCCCCCACAACCCAGATCCTGTGAGAAACAGAGAAGCTCTCTCTTCTGTCCCTCCACCAACCACCCCCCCCCTCCCCTCCCCCAGGTAAGCTGTGAGAAACATGGAGATTCTCCCCAGTAACCCAAGCGCCAAGTTCTCCATTCTTGCTGGCAGCGGTAGCGGGGCGTGAGAAACCGGAGAATTCCGGCCAATATTGATGATGAATTAGACACCGAGTCCCTCAGTTAGATGACGGCCAGTCACTGCCGCAGCTCAATTTACCCCCTCCTTCCCCAACACAAATCTATCAATCTCAGCTGTGAAAGCTTCAATTATCCGGCTAAATACTGTTACTATGTTTCTACTACCATTTGTTGAAAAATGCTTTGAGAAAAATATTTTCTGTCCTAAATGGCCTAGATCTAATTTTAATATCGTATTCCCTTGTTCTGGACTCCCCCACCTGATGAACTAATTTCTCAGTGTTTATTCTGTATCATTTTAAACATCTTAGTTAAATCCATCTCTAAACACAAGAGTTTATGCTACCTGTCCTCAATTTATCCCTTTACACCCCGGCTTCACTGGGGTGTAACCCAGAGGTCGATATATCTGCTTCCCTGCAGTTACACGGTCAGAGGTGCTGGCTCTCTTGTGAGATAGATAAAGTACGATTTAGGAACAGGAGTAGACCACTCGGCCCCTCAAGCCTTCTCCAAATTCAGTAAGGTCATGGCTGATCCACGGGGGAGGAGAGTGTGTGAAGGGGCTGAGGGTCCACAGGGAGGGGGAAAGAGTGTGACAGAGCTGGGAGTCCATGGGGAGGGAGTCTGGAACAAGCCGTCAGAGGTAGTAGGAGAGGTGGGTACAATTGTGTCTTTTAAAAAGCATTTAGACATAGGCAAGATGGGTATAGAGGGATATGGGCCAAATGTGGGCAATTGGGATTAGCTTAGGGGTTTAAAAAAAAAAGGGCAGCATGGACAAGTTGGGCCAAAGGGCCTGTTTCCATGCTGTAAACTTCTATGACTCTATGCGATAGGGTTGGGAGTCCATGGGAAGGGGCTGGGGGTCGATGGAGAGGGAGAATGGGCAGGAGGAGACTAGAGTGTTGGTTGAAATCAATGCTCAGAATCACAGCCTCATGATTAAAGAGGGAATTGAATTTTTGCACAGCTTGAACCTGATAAAGGTGGGATTAACTGCGCATTGTGACGATTCAGCAGTTATTCATAAAGGGAGTGTTTTTACAAGTTAAAAAGCAGTGATCAATATCCGTACTTACATGGTGCTCAATTTACATTCTGTGGGGCGTGGGTGGGCGGGGACAGGAGGAGGTCCCACAGATAACACCCACCCCATAAACACAGACACTTTCCCACCCCATAAACACTCACTCCTCTGCATCCCCGCCCCCCCCAGTATATACACTGACATTTGGCTCGGAATGTTCTAAAATATAGAATGCTCGACAGTATAGATAGATGGGGTGACACAGTGGTTAGCACTGCTGCTTCATAGCACCAGGGACCCAAGTTCAATTCCCGGCTTGGGTCACTGTCTGTGTGGAGTTTGCACGTTCTCCCCGTGTCTGCGTGGGTTTCCTCTGGGTGCTCCAGTTTCCTCCCACATTCTGAAAGACGTGCTGGTTAGGTGCATTGACCTGAACAGGCGCCGGAGTGTGGCGACTAGGGGAATTTCAAAGTAACTTCATTGCAGTGTTAATGTAAGCTTTACTTGTGACGAATGAATCTTTCCAATCTAAAGTAAAGTTTAAGATAGGAATGAGAGGAGCCATTCAGCCCCTCTAATCTGTTCCACTATTTGATTACAGTAAGGAGTCTCACAACACCAGGTTAAAGTCCAACAGGTTTAGATGGAATTACAAGCTTTCGGAGTGCTGCTCCTTCATCAGGTGAGTGGAGTGACTATTTCTTCAGACCATGCTTCATATTAACTCTTTTCCACCGACCTGCATTGCTCAATAGATTAGGCTGACAAAAATCTAACACTCTCAAGTTCCACATTTTTAATTGATCCCCCCCCTCTCTCTCTCCCCTTCCTCCCTCTCTCCAGCACCCCCCCACCCCCCTCCCCTTCCTCCCTCTCTCCAGCCACCCCCCCCCCCCACTTGTCTCAGCAGCTTTGTTGAGGGGAGTGAGTTCCAGATTTCCACTACACCTGGGGTGAAGAAACACATGAAATAAGGATAGTCAGCACAACTGGCGCTTCCGAACATCAGCACCAACAGCACAGTCCCAGCGTTCCCCCTGTGGCAGCACAGGTAGATGGGTGGACAGGAAGGCAAAGGAATGCTTTTTTGGTTTGACTTATTATTGCCACATGTATTAGTATACAGTGAAAAGCATTGCGTCTTGTGCGCTATACAGACAAAGCATACCATTCATAGAGAAGGAAAGGAGAGAGTGCTGAATGTAGTGTTACAGCCAGGGGGGCGGGGCGGGAGAAGAATCAACTTAATATGAGGTAGGTCCATTCAAAAGTCTGATGGCAGCAGAGAAGAAGCTGTCATTAGCCGGGACGTTGAATATAGGAGCAGGGAGGTCTTGGTACAACTTTTATCAAACATTGGTTAGGCCACATATGGAGTATTGTGTGCAGTTGTGGTCGTCACATTATGGGAAAGACGTGATTGCACGAAAAAGGGTGCAGAGGAGATTCACCAGGATTGTCGCCTAGAAAGGGAAGTTTTAGCTCGGAGAGACTGGATAGGCTGGGTTTGCTTTCCCTGGAACAGAGAAGGCTGAGGGGGGATCTGATTGAGGTATACAAAATTACGAGAGGCATAGATTGTTGGAATCTTTTCCCCATGGCAGAGGTATCTAGGACCAGAGGGCATAGGTTAAAGGGGAGTAGTAAGTGGTGTAGAAGGGAATCGGAGGAAACATTCTCACCCAGTGGGTGATGGAAATGTGGAACACGCTGCCTCAGAGGGTGGTGGAGGCAGGTACTCTCGCAACCTTTAAGAAGCATCTGAATTGCCATGGCATGGCAGGCTTTGGATCAAGTGCTGGTAAATGGGATTAGTATTTGATGGTCAACATAGACATGATGGGCTGAAGGGCCTGTGTTGTATGACTCTGGGCAGGATTTTGCAGTCACACTCGCCAAGAGCTGGAAAATCTCACACGAGATCAACAAATCTTTGTATGGTCCGTGTCCCGCCTGTGACCGGACACGTAACGGGGACAGGAAAATTCCACCCTCTATCAATTCCCGAGGACACTCTGTCACAGCAACTTGTCTCCAACACCCAAAAGGTTTCCTTTCCTTTTCAAAAGTTCCTATCAATTCTGTATCCAGCACCATTTTTTTTTTATTCAGTGCATTCCTGGTTATCAGAACACGCAACATCTTTATTCAAAAGAAAATCTCACCTTCCCTGTGGATCTTTACATTTTCTTAAATCTGCGTGCTGTCGTTACTGACCCTCCCTGCCAGTGGCCACTTTTAGATTTTTTTTTCCCTCTTTGGAAACAGCTTTACCACTGTGGGAGATTTCACGGAATCCTCCCACAATTCTGAAGACTACATTGAATCCAAAGGTGTGTGGGTTGGGTTGATGCTAAATTGATCCCAGTGTCAGGGGATTAGCAGAGTAAATAAGTGGGGTTACGGGAATAGGGCCTGGGTGGGATTATGGTCGGTGCAGACTCGATGGCTGAATGCCGTCCTTCTGTACTGAAGGGATTCTATTTAAAAAATCCCACCCCTTAGTCCTCTCTGCAGGGAAGGAGTGGCTTTATGGTATTGTCACTGGGCTAGTAATCCAGAGATAAAGGCAGAATACTGCGGATGCTGGAATCTGAAACAAAAACAGAATGCTGGAGAAACTCAGCAGGTCTGACAGCATCTGTGGAAAGAGAAGAGAGCCAACGTTGCGAGTCTGGATGACCCTTAGTCAGAGCTCCAAGGTAATGCTCTGGGGACCCAGGTTCAAATCCCACAATGGCAGACGGTTTAATTCAAATTCTGGAATTGAGAGTCGAATGACAGCCATGTAAACATTGTTTTTTTCTTATGACAACCAACAATGTCCTTCAGGGAAGGAAATCTGCCGTCCTTACCCGGTCTGGCCTACATGTGACTCCAGAGCCACAACAGTATGGTTGACTCTTAAAATGTTCTCAGTGATGGGCAATAAAAGCTGGCCCAGCCAGCGACACCCACATCTCATGAACCACTAAAAAAAGATGCAACAATCTCTCACCCGTTCACATAACAGCGTGGAGTCCTTTTCATTATGGAAAAGAAAACAGTCAAAAATGTCAAAAACTGGCTGCATCATATCTTCAAATGGAACTGATCGTATTACTGATTTTCTAACACAGAATAGAATCACAGGATACCATAGAATCCCCACAGAGGCCATTTGGCCCAACAAGACTCTCCAAAAGCACATCCCACCCAGGCTCGCCACTCTGCCCTATCCCCGTAACTCCGTGCATTTACCTTGGCCAATCCACCCAACCCCCACAGACACGGGGAGAACGTGCACACTCCACACAGAGAGAGACAGTCACTCGAATCGAACCTGGATCCCTGGCACTGTGAGACAGCAGTGCCAACTACTGAGATTGCAATTTAGGAGTAAGAATCCCTCACTGGTGTATGGATGTGATCCCCCACAAGAGTGTGGGGGGGGGGGGGGGGAGGTGGGGTTGGTGGAGCTGTAAATCTTGGGAAAAATGAAGAGTTAGAATAATCAGAACTGCTCTTGTGAAAATGGAAAAGGAAAGAGAGAGATTAGGACATCCTGAACTGTCTCTTATTTTTCTGGGGGTGGAGATTACTTCCCAGTTTGATGTTCCAGTGAAGTGAGTTTGCTGGGTGGAGGTGTGGTTGGTTGAAATATTGAACTGGACATTTGACACACACAGGGGCACAGAGAGAGAGAGAGACAGAGACACACACAGGCACAGAGAGACACACACACGGGGGCACAGAGAGACAGACAGAGACACACACACACACACAGGGACACAGAGAGGCACACACAGAGGGGAGCCCCCATTCCCCTGCTGTATCCTCTCTCTCCCCTCACCTGGTGGTCGATCAGACTGATGTATCCCTTGAGTAGAGGCAGTGGGGAGGGCTGCAGGCTCCTGTTTGTGGCTCTTCTCCTCCTGCCCTCTGCGCTGAGCAGCACTAGCGGACCAACTCCGCGATCGCTGCTGGAGCTGTACAGAAGCAGCAATGTCCCACAAGTGGAAATGGCCAGAAACACTCCGAGCAGATGCCGCTGAATAAACAACAAGAACAAAACACACAGACAGACAAGCAGAGAGGAAATTGCAATGTTAAAAAAGCGTGTTTAAAAAATTCCCCACTACTGGCACAGACAAGAGAATGCAAAGTGAGTTCAATTATTATTTTGCTTTTGACAGTAAAAGTTGCATTCGTTAATTTAGCTGCTTCTGCAATGCTGCAGTTAAAATTGGCAATTAGCACCCAAACAGCAAGTAACAAATAGTCAAGACATTTCTCTGAATGTAAATGGGAATTACCAGCAGTGTCTTCATGTTGCTGCTTGGATCCTGGCTTATCATCTCTCTCTTTCCTTCTCTCTCCCCTTCTCTCTCTCTCTACCTGGACATCTCCACCAGCTCTGCTTTTCCACCCTGCTTCCCCATTCAGGCAGGGAATTCTGCAAAGGTTACCCTCGATGTGAGGGACAGCAATGCCTCTCCTTCTCCTAGGCTGGGAATATCACATTGACTGCTCCTCTCTCTCTTTCTCTCCACCTTTTATACTGCAGACTCACTCAACACTATGGACTTGGGGAGTCGAGAGGACTCCGCGGGGTCCCAGTGCCCGACCTGTTCAAAGTAACCTCCACCCAGCCCCACCCCCCCACCCCTCCCCCCCAGTATAAGTCACATCTCAACCTGCCTCTTCCCTTTCTCCCCACACACTGCGCTGCCCCTTGCCTGCAGATTGCAGGCATTTCATAGAATTGTCGAATCCCCACAGAAGGAGGGCATTCGGCCCGTCGAGTCTGTGCCAGCTCTCCGAAGGGCATTCCACCCAGGACCTCCACCTCAGCCTGTCCCCGTAACCCTACGCATTTACCCCACTAAACCCCCCCCCCGCTAATATACACACCTTTGGACACTAATGCCGGATTTTTACCAGCACGCCCCCCCAGAATCGGGGCGGGCGAGGCTCACAGAACGGCATTCTCCATTGGCCTCGGGCAGGATCTTATGAACCTCGGGCAGGCATGCCGGTAAAATTCCAGCATAAGGGGCAATTTAGCATGACCAATCCACCTAACCAGCATATCATGGGACACTAAGGGGCAATTTAGCATGGCCAATCCACCTAACCAGCATATCATCGGACACTAAGGGGCAATTTAGCATGGCCAATCCATCCAACCAACACGTCTTTCGACTGTGGGAGGAAACTGGAGCACCCAGTTTTCTGAAAAATAGATTTCACTCAATCCAAGACTCGGAATTGGGATGTTAATCCCCGACCCCAGCCCCCATTCCCCCAACCCCGGCCCCCTCCCCCGCTCCCCGTCCCCCACATCTCCCACCCCCCCCCCCCCCCTTCCCCCCAAAGGCAAAGATATTGCCAGTTCTGCTGGGGTATTCCCAGCACGTTCTGCTTTTTTTTAAAATTCAAAATTTCCTGTCTTGCCCCTCTTGGTTTGATCGCTGAAGCAGGGTGGGGGGGAGGCAACTCTCCGCCGGGGAAAGCAAAAATAAAGGAAAATCATTTTGTTGCCACCGCAACGGTGGAGAATTTGATTTAACTTCAGCAGGAATCTTCAAAAGACTACCACTGGCTGCATTAGGAGATACTTTGCATTGCAAAACACCCCATTATATCAGCAATGTTACCAGAGGCTGCTGGGAGAGGTCACCAGGAGAAGTGCAGATATAATTAAAACAGGAATTGGTGGAATTTCTTCTAAATTATTCATTCGAGAGAGGTGGGCATCGCTGGCCAGGCCCAGGATTTATTGCCCATCCCTAATTGCCCCTTCAGAAGTTGGTGGTACGCTGCCTTCTTGAACCCGCTGCAGTCCGTATAAATGTCAGTGATGAAGGATCGATGACCTCGAAATGTTAACTCTGTTTCTCTCTCTACAGGTGCCGCCAGACCTGCTGAGATTTTCCACCACTTTCACTTTTGATTTCAGATCTCCAGCACCCGCAGCATTTTTCTGATGTATAAATCTTTTCATTATCACCAACGATGGCACCTCAGATCCTCCCCTGACTCCCCAACCTTTTATTCCCCTGTCTGCGCTCAAAGGAAACGTAACGTCGGCATCAATTCCTGGCCTAACAACCACAAAATGAAATGGGAATGAGTACAGGAGCAAGGATGTCTTACTGCAGCTGTACAGGGCCTTGGTGAGGCCACACCTGGAATATTGTGTGCAGTTTTGGTCTCCTGAACTAAGAAAGGATATAGTTACCCTGGAAGGAGTGCAGTGAAGGTTCACTGATTCCTGGGATGACTGGATTGTCGTTTGAGGAGAGATTGGGTTGGCTGGGCCTGTATTCACTGGAGTTTAGAAGAATGTGAGGGGATCTCATTTTTTAAATTCATTCGTGGGACATGGGCGTCGCTGGCTGGCCAGCATTTATTGTCCATCCCTAGTTGCCCTTGTAGGGCAGTTGAGAGTCAACCACATTGCTGTGGCTCTGGAGTCACATGTAGGCCAGACCGAGTAAAGACAGCAGATTTCCTTCCCTAAAGGGCATTGGTGAACCAGATGGGTTTTTCTGACAATCGACAATGGTTTCATGGTCATCAGTAGATTCTTAATCCCAGATATATATTTTTATTGAATTCAAATTCCACCATCTGCCGTGGTGGGATTCGAACCCGGGTCCCCAGAATATTAGCTTAATTTCTGGTTCAATAGTCTAGTGATAATACCACTAGGCCATCACCTCCCCCCATTGAAACGTATAAAATTCTGACAGGGCTGGACAGACTGGATACAGGGATATTGTTTCCTCTGGCTGGGACGTCTAGAACTTTCTCAGGATACGGGGTAGACCATTTGGGCCGGGATGAGGAGAAACCTCATCTTAACCTATGGAGGCCAAGTCACTGAATATATTTAAGAAGGAAATAGATAGATTTCTAGTCTCTAAATCTAGTCTCTGTCAAGGGGTGTGGAGAGAGCGTGGGAGTATGGTGTTGAGATAGGGGACCAGCCATGGCCACATTGAATAGCAGAGCAGGCTCGAATGAGCCGAATGACCTACTCTTGTTCCTATTTCTTATGCTCCTAAAAGCGAAAGTGGAAGAAAGAATGAACCAAACTGATAACACATGACCAAGCATCCCACAGGACAACAAATGCCCCATGTGCCATATGGTCTGCAGATCCCAACGCAGCCTCATCATCCACATTTCGATTCATGGAAGGTATTCATAGAATGGCCTCCTTCTGCACTGTAGGGATTCTATGATTCTATGACTGCATGCTTTCTGAATCGAACCCGCCTCTCCAATGAAACATTGACTAGAGGGACTGCCTGTCCTCTCCGTGAATAGAGAAGATCCCATGGCATTAATTCAGAGCAGAGCAGGGGCCTTCTCCCTGGTGGGATATTATCCCTCAATTTATATCACTATAACAGGTTATCATTATCACTATGCTGTTTGTGGAATCTTGCTGTGCGCAAAAGGCTCGCAACACTTCTGATTTCATTTCACTGGCTGTGAAGCCATTTTGGATGCAGATGTGAAAGGTGCTGTGTATCATAGAATCCTACAGTGCAGAAGGAGGCCATTTGGCCCATGAGTCTGCACCGACCACAATCCCACCCAGGCCCCATTCCCATAACCCCACATATTTACTTTGCTAATTCCCTGACACCAGGCTCAATTTAGCATGGCCAATCCACCTAACCCGCACATCTTTGGACTGTGAGTGGAAACCAGAGCACCCGGAGGAAACCCACACAGACATGGGGAGAATGTGCAAACTCCACACAGTGACCCGAGGCCGGAATTGAACCTGGATTCCTGGCGCTGTGAGGCAGCAGTGCTAATCACTGTGCCACCGTGCCGCCCATGTAGATGTAAGTTCAACCTTTAGTTCTTAAGATAGGGAGGGAGAAGTCTAAGGAAGGTGGCGAGGGAGAGATTTGTCACCAGATTTTCCTCCTCAACTTGGATATGGTATTTTGGAAAAGGGTCTTGAAACTGAAGTTGTTATTTGAATATTGCATGAAGTGGTAATTCACCAAAGCATACAGGATGAAATGGAACGTTGTTAGAATCATAATCATTGACAGTAGAAAAGAAGGCCATTCGGCCCGTCACACCTATGAAAACACTTTGGAAGAGCTATCCAGGCAGCATCTGTGGAGAGAGGAACAGAGTTATTGGGCAGATTATCCACCCTCTACCCCTACCCCATCCCCCTGCAGCAGGATCTTCTGGTCCCACCACTGTCAATGGAGGTTCCTGTTCTTCGCACCTGATGGGAACGGGAGATCTCGCGGTCGGAAGATCCAGCCCAACATCTCAGGGAGAAAGAAAGCATCCTTTCTGGTTGTATCACAGCTTGGTATGGCTCCTGCTCTGCCCAAGACCGCAAGGAACTACAAAAGGTCGTGAATGTAGCCCAATCCCATCACGCAAACCAGCCTCACATCCATTGACTCTGTCTACACTTCCTGCTGCCTCAGAAAAGCAGCCGGCATAATTAAGGACCCCACGCACCCCGGACATTCTCTCTTCCACCTTCTTCCATCGGGAAAAAGATACAAAAGTCTGAGGTCACATATCAAACGACTCAAGAACAGCTTCTTCCCTGCTGCTGTCAGACTTTTGAATGGACCAACCTTGCATTAAGCTGATCTTTCTCTACACCCTAACTGTGACTATAACACTACATTCTGCACTCTCTCCTTTCGTTCTCTATGAATGGTATGCGTTGTCTGTATGGTGCGCAAGAAACAATACTTTTCACTGCATACTAATACATGTGACAATAATAAATCAAATCAAATCAAATCCGGTCGGTGACCTTTGATTGGAAGTGGGACAAGTTAGAAGTTTGGCAGGTTTTGAGATAGGGACGGGCGAGATAAGGACAGGAGGAAGGTTGGTCTGTGATAGGCAGGAGAACAGGAGAGAGCGAATGGCAGACAATGGCAATTCATCAAAGATCCTTAGATAGCATCTTCCAAACCCACGACCACTTCCATCTAGAAGGATAGGGCAGCAGATACATGGGAACACCACCACCTGCAAGTTCCCCTCCAAGCCACTCACCATCCTGACTTGGAAATATATCGCCGTTCCTTCGCAGTCGCTGGGTCAAAATTTTGGAATTCGCTCCCAAATGGCATTGAGGGTCAACCCACAGCACATGGACTGCAGTGATTCAAGAAGGCAGCTCACCACCGCCTTCTCAAGGGGCAACTAGGGATGGGCAATAAATGGTGACCCAGCCAGCGACACCCAAAGACAAGATAGGCTGACGAGGTCAAAGTTGGAGCAGGGAAATAAACAAAGAAACCAAAGATGTGCCCAGGGCAGGTGCGCTGCTGACTAAAATCAAAAATAAGAAACATGGAAACAAAAGAAACAAAATGGCGGTGGTGGGGGAGGGGGTGGGGGGGAGCAGAGATTATGATCCAAAATTGTTGAACTCGATGGGGAGTCTGAAAGGCTGCAAAGTGCCCAATTTCAAGATAAGATGGTGTTCCTCCATCGTCATTGTGACAGAGCTGCCGATCGAAGGCTGGGATGCCAGTGTGAGGGGCAAGATGAAGAATTAAAATGACAGGTCACCGAAGGTCAGGGACATGTTTGCAGAAGTGTTCGACAAATCAGTCACCCAATCTGCGTTTGGTCTCTGGAGTGTAACTTTCAGTCATATTCAAGGCTATGGGCCAAATGCTGGCAAGTGGGATTAGGTGGGCAGGTCAGGGCCTTTTGTGCGTCGGTACAGGCTCGATGGGCCGAAGGGCCGCTTCTGCACTGTAGTATTCTGTGGTTTTGTGATCTAGTGTAGGAGAGACCACATTGTCAGCACTAAATGCAGCGTCCTAAGTTCAAAGAAGTACGTTAAAGCACTGCTCCACCCAGAAGGGTAGTTTGGTTGCTTGGACGATGAGGAGGGTGTTGGGGCAATTGAAGACTAGGCCAGGGTAGCATGGAGGGAATGACCCCTTGGAGTCGTGACAGCGAGGGGAGGGGAGGATATTTTTGGTCACGGTATCATGCTGGATTGGGTGGCTGTAATGGCAGAAGATTTTCATCATATAAAATTCTAACAGGGTTAGACAGGGTAGATTCAGAAAGAATGTTCTCGGTGGTGGGGGAGTCCAGAACTAGGGGTGATAGTTTGAGGATAAGGGGTAAACCTTCTAGAACTGAGGTGAGGAGAAATTTCTTCACCAGAGGTTGGTGAATGTGTGGAATTCATTACCACAGAATGTAGTTGAGGCCAAAACATTGTGTGTTTTCAAGAAGAAATTAGATATCGCTCTTGGGGCTAAAGGGATCAAGGGATATGGGGGGAAGGGAGATCAGGATATTGAATTAGATGATCAGCCATGAACAAAGTGAATGGCGGAGCAGGCTCGAAGGGCTGAATGGCCTACTCCTGCTTCTAGTTTCTATGTAAGATGATCCATTGAACACAAAGGCTGGTGGGATGGAAGGTGAGTACAGGGAGAACCCCCTTCATAATTCTGGGAGAGAGGGGAAGGGGTAAGAGTGTGGGAAATGGGTGGGACATGGGTGAGGGCTCTGTCAACCACAGTGAGGGTCCCGTCAACCACAGTGCGGGTGAATCCTTGGTTGAAGAAGAAGAAACATGTATCAGAAGCAATAGGATGGAAGATTGCATCATCAGAACTGGGCATTGGGGAGAATAGAATGGAATCCTGCAATGGGGTGTCGGGAATGAGGAAGTGTGGGCAAGGTGGCTGTGGGTTCACGGGGATTATAATGAAGCTTTGTGAATAGCCCAATCCACAGAAATGGAAAGAGAGAAGTTGAAGAACGGAAGGGAAGAATCAGGGGAGGAGAAGGTGAGAAGAGGATGGAATAGTTGCTGAAGTTTTCCACCTCAGAGTGAGAGGTGAACAAGGCAGAGAAACAGTCATCAGTGTCCCAGAAAACAGGAGATGGGAGGGAGCCAGAGTAGCACCAGAAGAAAGAGTTTTCCCCGTTCATCAATGACATTCTTTCCATCATAAGGTTAGAAGTGGGAATGTTGGCTGATGATTGCACAATGTTCAGCACCATTCGTGACTCTTCAGATACTGAAACAGTCTGTGCCATTGGCAGCAAGAGCTTGGCCTTCTCTGCATCGTATCGATGTAGATTGCCCGAGGTTGCTGCCCCTTTTTAGTTATTTGAAGGGGCTGCTCCTCAACCTTTGGTTGCACTTCAGCCCCACACGCTCCTAATCTTCGCTCACCAGGCGGGGATGCCGGGGGAGAGGGGGTGGGCGCAAGGAGGGAGGTTGACCGCCTTGGTAACTCTGCTCCTGGGCCTGTCCGAGTCAGCCATTAATAAGTTCAGGCGGTCGAGGGGACGTCCGACCCGACTGCCTGGCCCTTTACCACAGCTACATTCGTCACTGTGTGGCCTTGCTGAGGCAGCACGCAGTGCCCGCTGGCACACTTAGACCTTCCATGCCAATGGACATTGTGGGGTCTGGAGTGCATCACCCCCCCCCCCCCCACCCCCCGGGAATATTTTAATTGGTTAAGTTTCCTTCTGACTTTTTTTTAGCTACAGTCCCTGTCATTTTTGTTTAATTTAGTGACTATTGTTTATCATCAAAAGTGTATGCAACAAGACCTGGACTACATTCAGACTTGGGCTGATTATTGGCCAGTAGCATGGAGCCACTGAAATGGCAGGCAATAACTATCTCCAACAAGAGAGAATCTAACCATCGCCCTTTGACATTCAATGACATTACCATCAGTGAATCCCCCACTATCCACATCCTGGGGGGTTACCATTGACCAGAAACTGAACTGGACCCAGCCATATAAATACAATAGCTACAAGAGCAGGTCAGAGGCTGGGAATTCTGCGGCGAGTAACTCACATCCTGACTCTCCAAAGCCTGTCTACCATCTACAAGGCACAAGTCAGGAGTGTGATGGAGTACTCTTCACTTGCCTGGAAGAATGCAGCTCCAACAACACTCAAAAAGCTCAATGCCATCCGGGGTAAAGCAGCCCAGTTGATTGGCACCTCATCCACCAACCCCAACATTCACTTCCTCCACCCCGGTGCACAGTAACAGCAGTGTGCACCATCTCATAAAGGCTCCTTCGACAGCACCTTCCAAACCTACCACAAGGGCAGCAGACACATGGGAACACCACCAGCTGCAAGTTCCCCTCCAAGCCACACACCATCCTGACATGGAAATATATCGCCGTTCCTTCACTGTCGCTGGGTCAAAATCCTGGAACTCACTCCCTAGGTGCGCTACAGGTGTACCTACACCTCATGGACTGCAGCAGTTCAAAAAGGCAGCTCACTAGAACCTTCACAACTAGGGATGGGAAATAAATGTTCACCTATCCGGCAACACCCACATCCCATAAATAAATGAAAACACAAAAACATCACAAAAAGGGAGGCATAACTGGGGCCCATGTGGGTACCCATTGTAACACTTTGAAGTTAGTTTAATAACTCTATTGAATATTGCTGCAAAGATACACGCCGGAATTTTACCACCCCGCACGGGAATCGGAGCAGGCGAGGAACGGACAATGGGAAGGCCCATTGACCTTGGGCTGGATTTTATGATTTTGGGGCGAGCGAGGCCATAAAATCCCACTCACACACATGGAACACATCCATTCACACACATGGAACACACACACACACACTCACATGCTCACACACACACATGCCCACACACACATGCACACACACACATGCACGCGTGCATACACACACATGCACACACACACTCCCCGTGTCTGCGTGGGTTTCCTCCGGGTGCTCCAGTTTCCTCCCACAGTCCGAAAGACGTGCTGGTTAGGTGCATTGGCCATGCTAAATTCTCTCTCAGTGTACCCGAACAGGCGCCAGAGAGTGGCGACCAGGGGATTTTCACAGTAACTTCATTCCTGTATAGTAAGCCTACTTGTGACACTAATAAATAAACTTAAACTTAACCAGCGTATCTTTCGGACTGTGGGAGAATGGTTTTAAAAATATTTCCTTTCCAGGAAAAGTGCAGAACAGAACCACAGCATCCTGGTGAGCTTAGCAGAACCTCAGGGTGATTTCCCACCACAGCAGAATGTTAGTGTGACAGGACTGGAAGAATTTATTAGGCTACATAAGCTGTACAAGGTTATGGTACATATATTTATTTATGGTCATAGCACGCCGGCTATGGCCACAGGGTCCGCACTGAAGATGTTGGGGGAATTACTGCCTCTCCTCTCTGATACTGACTGTTTCTTTTGCAATCTTTCTGTGATTTTCAAATCCATCCTACAAACATTCCACCAGATCTTAGCTGTAAAATATCACATAACATCCTAATGTTGAAAAAGACACCGTTATAAATGCAAATTCCTCTTTCTTTTTAATGTTCTCACTGTAACCTCTCTCACCGCTCGCAAAGGTTTAGAATCAGAGAATCCCTACAGTGCAGAATGAGGCCACTCATCCCATCGAGCTTGCACCGACTACAATCCCACCCAGGCCCTATCTCCATAATCCCTCACACTTACCCTGCTAATCACCCTGGCACTGAGGGGCAACTTAGCATGGCCAATCCACCTAACCCGCACATCTTGGTGTGTGGGAGGAAACCAGAGCACCCGGAGGAAACCCACGCAGACACGGGGAAAACCTGCAACCTCCTGAGTTTCGTAGGAATAATGGTGTTGAAGGCTGAGCTGTAATTGATAAATAGGAGTCTGACATAAGTGTCCTTGTTATCTAGGTGTTCCAGGGTTGAGTGCAGGGCCAGGGAGATGGCGTCTGCTGTGGACCTGTTGCGGCGGTGGGCAAACTGTAGTGGATCCAGGTAGTCCGGGAGGCTGGAATTGATTTGTGTCATGACTAGCCTTTCGAAGCACTTCATAATGATGGATGTTAGAGCTACTGGACAATAGTCATTAAGGCACGCTGCTTGGCTTTTCCTTGGTACAGGGATGATGGTTGTCTTCTTGAAGCAGGTAGGGACCTCAGATTGTTGTAAAGAGAGGTTGAAGATGTCTGCGAATACCCTCTCCAGCTGGTCCATGCAAGATCTGAGTGCTCATCTGGGTACCCTGTCCAGGCCAGTTGCTATCCGTGGGTTGACCTTTGAGAAGGCTCCTCTGATATCTGCAATGGTGACTTTAGATACAGGTTCATCCGAGGCTTCCAGGGTGGAGGGCATGGTATCGCTGACCTCTTGCTCAAAATGGGCATAGAATGCATTGAGCTCATCGGGGAGGGGTGCGTTGGAGCCGACGATTTTACATGCCTTCATCTTGTAGCCTGTTATGTCTTGCAGACCTTGCCATAGTCGGCGGGGGTCGGTGTGGCTAGTCTGGGACTCTAACTTGGTCCAGTACTGTCTTTTGACATCTTTGATGGATGATCTTAGATCGTATCTGGCTTTCTTGTATAGGTCTGTGTCGCCTGACTTGAACGCCTCAGACCTGGACTTCAGCAAGCAGTGATATCCCTGTTCATCCATGGTTTCCAGTTGGGGAACACATGGATTTGCTTCTTTGGCACACAGTCTTCTGCACACTTACTAATGAAGTCAGTTACTGTACTCGTTCAGGCTGGTTGCAGAGTTTTTAAATACTGACCAGTTTACTGACTCTAAACAGTCCCGCAGGTGTTCATCTGATTCCTCAGACCAACATTGCACGACTTTCTTTGACAGATTCTCCCGCTTCAGTTTTTGCTTGTAAGCCGGGAGCAGGAGCACAGCCTTGTGGTCTGATTTGCCAAAGTGTGGGCGGGCGACAGAGCAGTCAGCACGTTTGATATTTGTGCAGCAGTGGTCTAGGATGTTTGGGCCTCTGGTGGAACAGGAAACATGTTGGTGGTAACTTGATAGGACTTGTAAAATTAATATTTTATAGCTTAGTGACTTTTCCTCCAACATGTAGTTGTGTTCTCTCCATTTCTCAGCCTCCCTTCTCATCATTCTACTTCAATGTTGCGATACAGTCATGCTTTATATTGAAAATGGTTCATGCATTTATTGGGCTGAAAGCCACTTGTTGATGCCTGCACCTCACTAATTCCAAAGTCATTAAATTGGAGTCACCCAGTCCAGAAGAGACGAACACTTTGAAAGAGTGTCAATGGGCCATCTCCTGACTCAGTCACAAAGCATCCCGACAATCACCTGGCTATTCAATTGGATGGAGACTAAGCAATCAGACGTAATAACTTTGGGCAATGAACTCTGGCTCAGAAAGGAAGTAGTCGATCTATAATCCAATCAGGTAAACTACAAACCTAGAATCAACTATTTTTAACAATATTTGGAGAATTTGGACAGGTGGAGAGTGATGAGTCAACTAAGCCAGGTGTTAGGTACAATACATAAAAGAACAAAGAACAAAGAAAATTACAGCACAGGAACAGGCCCTTTGGCTCTCCAAGCCTGCACCGACCGTGCTGCCTGACTTAACTAAAACACCCTACCCTCCCAGGGACCATATCTCTCTATTCCCATCCTATTCATGTACTTGTCAAGATGTCCCTTAAAAGTCATTACCGTATCTGCTTCCACTACCTCCCCCGGCAACAAGTTCCAGGCACCCACTACTCTCTGTGTAAAAAATCTGCCTCGTACATCTCCTTTACATCTTGCCCCTCGCACCTTAAACCTATGCCCCCTAGCAATTGACTCTTCCACCCTGAAAAAAAGCTTCTGACTATCCATTCTGTCCATGCCTCTCATAATCTTGTAGACTTCTATCAGGTCTCCCCTCAACCTCCGTCACTCCAGTGAGAACAAATCAAGTTTCTCCAACCTCTCCTCATAGCTAATGCCCTCCATACCAGGCAACATCCTGGGAAATTGACTATTCTCCAATCCTCTGGGACCTCCCCTGTAGCCAGTGAGGATGCAAAGATTTCTCTTAAGGCCCCAGCAATTTCCTCCCTTGCCTCTCTCAGTATTCTGGGGTATATCCCATCAGGCCCTGGGGACTTGTCTACCTTAATGTTTCTCAAGAACCCCAATACCTTCTCCTTTTTGATCTCAACATGACTCAAACTATCTACACATCCTTTCCCAGACTCATCATCTACCAAGTCCTTCTTTTTGGTATTCATGGAATACATGCTATTCTTTTCTCTTTAAAAATGTACAGAGAAACCTGTCTGTGTGTGTATCTTTCAGTAACAGCATGTAAACAGTTAAACATTCACTGCCTTTGTTTGAAAAAAAATCCCTGTTGCAGTCAAACAAGAGGCAAAGAGGAGATCAATTCTCTTCCTCCTCAGTTGATTGTAACAATGTCCTCACATTTCTCCACATTAGACACTGTCCAATCTTCTTCTGGGAGCGGAGGGAGGGAGTGAGTGATGCTACAGTTTGCAATCAGGCCCCATCTGGAGTGCTGAATTAGGCATCACAGGAAGAATATATTGTCCTTGAAGTGGGTGCATAAACTCAGTTTGTATTTCCCTGATGGAAGGAGGTTAGGGAGTGATGTGACCATAGTGCTAAATTCATAGAATCCCTACAGTACAGAAGGAGCCTTACGTCAGTAGTGGGGAAATTATTGGAGAGAGTTCTTCGAAATAGGATTTATTCCCACTTGGAAATAAGTGGATGCATTAGCGAGAGGGAACATGGTTTTGTGAAGGGGAGGTCATGTCTCACTAACTTGAACGGGTTTTTTGTGGAAGTGACGAGGATGATTGATGAAGGTAGGGCAGTGGATGTTGTCTACATGGACTTCAGTAAAGCCTTTGACAAGGTCCCTCATGGCAGACTGGTGCAGAAGGTGAAGTTGCATGGGATCAGAGGTGAGCTGGCAAGATGGATACAGAACTGGCTCGGTCAAAGAAGACAGAGGGTAGCAGTGGAAGGGTGTGTTTCTGAATGGAGGGCTGTGACAAGTGGTGTTCCTCAGGGATCAGTGCTGGGACTTTTGCTGTTTGTAATATATATAAATGATTTGGAAGAAAATGTAACTGGATTGATTAGTAAGTTTGCGGACGACACAAAGGTTGGTGGATTTGCGGATAGCGATGAGGACCATACAGAGGATACAGCAGGATATAGATCAGTTGGAGGCTAGGGTGGAGAGATGGCAGATGGAGTTTAATCTGGACAAATGTGAGGTAATGCATTTTGGAAGGTCTAATAAAGATAGGAAATATACAGTAAATGGCAGAATCCTTATGAGTATTAATAGATAGAGGGACCTGGGTGTACAGGTACACAGGTCACTGAAAGTGGCAATGCAGGTGGAGAAGGTAGTCAAGAAGGCATACAGCATGCTTGCCTTCATTGGGTGGGGCATTGAGTTTAAAAATTGGCAAGTCATGTTACAGCCTTATAGAACCTTAGTTAGGCCGCACTTGGAATATAGTGTTCAATTCTGGTCGCCACACTACCAGAGAGATGTGGAGGCTTTGGAGAGGGTACAGAAAAGATTTACTAGGATGTTGCCTGGTATGGAGGGCATTAGCTATGAGGAGAGGTTGGAGAAATTTGGCTTGTTCTCACTGGAACGACGGAGGTTGAGGGGCGACCTGATAGAAGTCTACAAGATTATGAGGGGCATGGACAGAGTGGATAGTCAGAAGCATTTCTCCAGGATGGAAGAGTCAATTACTAGGAGGCACAGGTTCAAGGTACAAGGGGCAAGATGTAAAGGAGATGTACGAGGCAAGTGTTTTACACAGAGGGTGGTGGGTGCCTGGAACTCACTGCTGGGGGAGGTAGTGGAAGCAGATAGGATAGTGACTCTTAAGGGGTGTCTGGACAAATACATGAATAGGATGGGAATAGAGTGATATGGTCCCCGGGAGGGTAGGGGGTTTTAGTTAAGTCGGGCAGCATGGTCGGTGCAGGCTTGGAGGGCCAAAGGGCCTGTTCCTGTGCTGTAATTTTCTTTGTTCTTTGAGGCCATTTGGCCCATCGAGCCTCCACTGACAACAAACCCACCCAGGCCCTTTCCTCGTAACCACACGTATTTACCCTGCTAATCACCCTGACACTCAGGGAAAATGTATCATAGAATCATACAATGCAGAAGGAGGCCATTCTGCCCATCGAGTCTGCGCCGACCACAATCCCACCCAGCCTCCATCCCCATAACCCCATGCACCTAAGAACATAAGAACATAAGAAATAGGAGCAGGAGTAGGCCATCTAGCCCCTCGAGCCTGCCCTGCCATTCAACAAGATCATGGCTGATCTTAGCTCATCCCCCTGACACAAAGGACAATTGAGCATGGCCAATCCACCTTACCCGCACATATTTGGCGTGTGGGAGGAATCTGGAGCACCCGGAGGAAACCCACGCAGGGGAGGATGTGCAACCCCCACACAGACAGTGATCTGAGGAAAAGATTTGCTTTGATGAGGTTTCACTTTGTGAGTGACTTGTGGATAGCCACTATTTCGTTTCCTTCAAACTATTTATTCGAAACAACTTACATCCAGGACAGGATGGCAAGCACTTTGTTCTCTGGGCACTTTATTCCCTGTTCTGTGTTGCGCCCCATTGGAGATTTTTGTTCACCTGACCTTGATGTCATGGTTACATTATCATTATATCATTGTCTAATTAGCACTGTAAAGATTCTATGATTCTATGAGATTTCTATGATCAACAATGACCCTCACATCTTAGGAAAGAATAAAAGCGCATGTCACTGAAGGAAGTGAAATAAACTCAGATGATCTGAATTTCTAGGAGGAAGTAAGATGGAAAGAAATGTGTGAGAGAGAATGTTCTCACAGCTGTGAGTATGCCTGGGATTTTCCTCTCCCTCTGCGTTTCACGGTGATGAGAGGTGACGTGCCGCTCGCTGGTGGAGGGATCTTATGGTTTCCCATTGAATGCACTCATCGCTGTTAGCAAACCCGCAGCAGAGTGTGCACCATTGGCCGGACTGTAAGATCCCATCGGCCTAACTGGCAGCCAGATTTTGACGCAAGTCACAGCAAAATTGGAATATTTTGCAGCTGGCAATTTTTGGGATTATTGAAGCTGCTTCAACCCAACAAACGGACCAACCATGACTTAACTGAATGATGCAGCAGGGTCAAAGGGCTGAATGGCCTCCGGCTGTTCTTATGATCTAACCCGTTGATGATGTCCCATGCTGACACTATAGTTAAGAAAGCCCACCAAAGCCTCTACTTTTTCAGAAGACGAAGGAAATTTGGCATGTCAGCTACAACTCTCACCACCTTTTACAGATGCGCCATAGAAAGCATCCTTTCTGGTTGTATCACAGCTTGGTATGGCTCCTGCTCTGCCCAAGACTGCAAGAAACTACAAAACGCGTGAATGTAGCCCAATCCATCACGCAAACCAGCCTCCCATCCATTGACTCTGTCTACATTTCCCGCTGCCTCGGCAAAGCAGCCAACATAATTAAGGACCCCACGCACCCCGGACATTCTCTCTTCCACATTCTTATGTCGGGAGAAAAATACAAAAGTCTGAGGTCACGTACCAACCGATTCAAGAACAGCTTTTTCCCTGTAGACTTTTGAATGGATCTACCTCGCACTAAGTTGATCTTTCTCTACACCCTAGCAATGACCGTAACACTACATTCTGCACTCTCTTCTTTCCTTCTCTATGAACGGTATGTTTTGTCTGTATAGCGTGCAAGAAACAATACTTTCACTGTATACTAATACATGTGACAATAATAAATCAAATCAAATCAAATCAAATCAAATGTGTTTAGGTCTTTGGAATGCAACTTGAACACATGAGTGTCTACCTCAGTAGTGAGAGTGCTACCTATTCAGCTGGAGCTTAGATTTGGTGCAATGGCGATTAACAGGCAGGATGTTACAAGTGAGAAGTGACCAGCCAATATAGTGTTACATCGTCATCCTGCAGGAGAAGGGGAGGCCGCCTTGGCTAACCGTACAGGGTGAATTTCTATCTTTCCGTCAGATGGAACTTGAACATCTGAAAGAGTGCGAGTTGCACAGTGACCTATTATTTATTCAGTCGATCGGTTAGACTTTTGAACAGATTCTGGGATGAATCATGCAGTTCCTACCCTTTATAGCAGCGATTCACATTTATGTAGAATGTTAAGTGTAGCTAAATGCCTCAAGGCAAAATACTTCACAGGAGCATTCCCAGACAACATTTGACACCAAGACACTTCTGCAGCTAATGGGACAGGTGTTCAAAAGCTTTTGCAAGAAAAATTGGTGAGGTTTGGGGAAGGAATTCCTAAGGCCTCGGGCCTGCTAGGGTCTGTAAACATGGCTGCTAATGATGGAGTGTCTGATGATAGCGTGCTATTGCTATCTATATATATATATGTATATATTGTTTCTTATTTTTTATGGGGACTATTATAAAGTTCATTTTTTCGACAGGTTGGTGGTATGTCCAGAGGGACTGCAGCTCAGATGCTGAGAAAGAAGGATAATTACTCATTTATCCACCTCGGTCACCATTTTCCCAACGTAAATGTGAGAAACTCAGAGTGATCCGGACTGTAATCATCCCGCACATAGTCACTTTTTGAGAGAATGGTGGGTTCTAGGAAGAATGAGGCCTAAACACGTTGGTGAGCCCAGCTGCAAAGCGATTGGACGCAGTCATGGAAGGGAGCCCCGATCTCATAGTGCACTGGGAGACCCCCTCTCTCCCCCCAAGGACATTGAGACCATTCCCCCTCATTGGAGACATGATTTGCCATCCCCTCCCCGACATTGATCACCAGAATCAGGCCATTGGGCCCTCCCAATGGGTCCCCCATTATGACCCGACATGACCCCTTTCATGGCCGCCAACATGGACTCCCCTTCATGACCCAAGCTTCACGACCCCCCACTACATAGCTCCCCCTTCATTCCCCCGCCATTATAACCCTCCCTGTCATAGACCCCCATCATACGTACTGTTCAGGCCCCACCCCCCCATTCAAGCCCCACCCCATTCAGGCCCCACCTCTTTGACAGAATGGCAGTGCCCACCGCACAGGCGGGCATTGCCAGTGTGCCAGGTAGGCACTGCCAGATATGCACTGCTAGGTGGGCATTGCCCAGCCATGTCCCTGACCACCTGAGGGTCTCAATGGCCTCTGAGCTCTCCGGGATGGCCATTATGCATGTTTTCCACTAGTGGATGCCAGTATTGATTCTCACTGGACTTATGTCACGCCCGAGGGTTGGAAGGTCGCAGGAACTGGGAGAATCTGGCGTTGAACAGGCTACGCATACTTAAATGCTACTTTAAATTTGCTAAGCGGTTTCATGTTCTTTCTGGGTGTCATCCAGTTTGCTCCAACAGATAGGGACTGGGATGATTGCAAACCATTTGGAATCGGGTGCAAAACCAGTTTTTTGACCCGTATGCTACATCAGTGTGATCTGCACCAGGTGCAGCAAGGTCGGAAGATCACCCCTGTAGAGTTTATATAGGAGAGAGCTAATAGACATTAGTTTACAAAATGGAAAGGCCCCCGGGTGTTTTGGATTAAAGGAATTGAAGGTAGGTTTGGATTGACATGGTCATGCGATAATGTGGTTAATGGGAGAAGCTAGGTGTGTAGCAGAAAGAAGACCCTTATAGCAAGTATATTTATGGTTGCTAAATGTATTTCAAGTGGTTTTTGAGCCTGTAAGAAGAATGTTGCTTAGTTGGAACTGAAAGAGTGATAAGTTAGACATTAGAGTTGTTCCTTTTCATGTTTACATATTGTTGAACAGGTAATGGTTAAGCTGCTTCATTTGTTAGAGTTACAATTAAACTGTGTTATGAATAAAGCGTGTTTCGATAAATTTAATTAATTCCTAATTTGTCAGTGGAATCGCTCCTGGAGTGAAATATCCTCACCTCACATTCATGCCCAAATTGAAAAATTATTGAGGTCGCATCTTCTTTCCTAATGTAACTTGGGGTTCTGGTCCAGAGCTCTGATAGAAACTGGGATAGGCCATTGGAGGAGTGCAGATATCTCAGGGAGTTGTGGGATTGGAGGAGATTACAGAGCTGGGGAGGCAAGGAAAGGACTTGAAAATGAGGATGGGGAGTTTGTAAATTGCGGTTTTGGTCAGACTGGGTGCCAATGGAGGCCAGGGTAAAGGGTGAAGGGGAACCTGGTGGAGGTTAGGAGAGAGACAACAGAGTTTTGGCAAAGCTCAGGTTTATAGAGGGTGGAACATCAGTCAGGAGAGCATTGAACTAATCCAATTCCCATTGTATGAATCAAGTGAAATTATTTATCAGCACCAGCTTTGAAAGAACCTTTAAGAGTATTGATAGGCAGAGGGATCTGGGTGTACAAGTACACAGGTCACTGAAAGTGGCAACACAGGTGGAGAAGGTAGTCAAGAAGGCATACAGCATGCTTGCCTTCATCAGCCAGAGCATTGAGTTTAAAAATTGGCAAGTCATGTTGCAGCTTTATAGGACCTAAGTTAGGCCACTCTTCAAAAATAGTGTTCAATTCAGTTTGTACTCTACCAGAAGGATGTGGAGGCTTTGGAGAGGGTACAGAAAAGATTTACCAGGATGTTACCTGGTATGGAGGGCATTAGCTATGAGGAGAGGTTGGAGAAACTTGGTTTGTTCTCACTGGAACGGCAGAGGTTGAGGGGTGACCTGATTGAAGTCTACAAGATTATGAGGGGCACTGGCAGAGTGGATAGTCAGAAGTTTTCTCCCAGGGTGGAAGAGTCAATTACTAGGGGGCACAGCTTTAAGGTTGGAGGGGCAAGGTTTAAAGGAAATGCCTGAGGCAAATTTTTTCCACAGAGGGTGGTGGGTGCCTGGAACTCGCTGCCGGGGGAGGTAGTGGAAACAGATACAATAGTGACTTTTAAGGGAAATGAGGTCATTGTTTCAGTGAAGCTCCTTGAAGAATCAATTTTAGCCGGAACACCTGAGCGAGTTCCCCGGCTCTTCTTTGAATATTGCCGTGGGGTCTTTACCGCCGACTGGAGAGGAGCAGACAGAGCCCGGGTTTAGCATCTCATCCAAATGATGGCACCTCTAGACAAATACATGAATAGGATGGGAATGGAGGGATATGGTCCCCGGAAGGGTAGGGGGTTTTAGTTCAGTCGGGCAGCATGGTTGGTGCAGGCTTGGAGGGCCGAAGGGCCTGTTCCTGTGCTGTAATTTTCTTTGTTCTTTGTTCTAAATCTGATGAAGAGAAAGTTCTGCAATTCTTTAGCACATCTCCTGACTTTAGGTTGTCGGAGGAGTACTTTTGGAAGTGTGGCTACAGTTGCGAGGTAAGAAATGTGGCAGCCAATTTATGCATTACAAAACATGACACACAGGAAAAAGAGGTCATTGTTTCAGAGAAGCTCCTTGAAGGATCAATTTTAGCCGGAACACCTGAGAGAGTTCTCCTGCTCTTCTTCGAATATTGCTGTGGGATCTTTACCATCGACTGGAGAGGACCAGACAGAGCCTGGGTTTAGCACCTCGTCCAAATGATGGCGCCTCTGACAGCACAGCACCCGCTCAGCGCTGCACTGTGAGCGCCTGTCTCCAGTATGTGCTCCAATCTTTGGAGCATTACTCACTGAGTGAGGACTGACACGTTGATAAAGTTAATTATCACATTCTGAAGCTGCGAATTCATCAATAACACTCACCGAATATTGTAATTTGCTTTAGTGAATGGCTAATTACCATAAGACCATGAGACTATGAGATATAGGAGCAGAATTAGGCCATTTGGCCCATCGAATCTGCTCCGTCATTCAATCATGGCAGATATGATTCTCATCCCCATTCCCCTCCCTTCTCCCTGTAACCCTTGATCCCCTTATTGATCAAGAACCTACTATCCATCTCTGTCTTAAAGACACTCAATGACCTGGCCTCCACAACCCTCTGTGGCAATGGGTTCCACAGATTCACCACTCTCTGGCTAAAGAAATTCCTCCTCATCTCAGTTTTAAAGGAGTGTCCCTTCGCTCTGAGGTTGTGCCCTCGAGTTCTAGTCTCTCTTACAAGTGGGAACATCCTCTCCATGTCCACTCTATCCAGGACTCTCAGTATTCTGTAAGTTTATGTAAAGGTCACGCTCCCATTGCTGTGTGATCCTGCTAAACGTGACGACAGCAAATGGGGAGGCTTAGACTTCTTCTTTTTAATGGGATGATTTTTCATCCAGTCCACCCTCTCCTACAGGCACTGCCTCCCTGCATTGATGTTTATTCCACACACACTGGTGCCCCATACCCAAGTAGGCAAGCAGTGAGTCTTGTGGTGCAGTGAGTTAGCATCCCTGCATCTGAGCCAGAGCCTCCGGGTTCAAGTCCCATTCCAGGACCTGATGATCAAGGAAGATACATCCAGAGTGTGGCCAAATAAGTTGATTATCAATCGACAAATCCTTCCAACATATGCCAAAGGCAGGTGGTAAGAGTGGGAGAGATATGATGGAAAGAACATTGGATCCTCTGCCATCCCTATCCATATCTCCAGACTGCAGTGCCCATAGAAACACAGAAGATAGGAGCAGGAGGAGGCCATTTGGCCCTTCGAGCCTGCTCCGCCATTCATCACGATCATGGCCGATCGTTCAACTCAATAGCCTAATCCTGCTTTCTCCCCATAACCTTTGATCCTATTCACCCCAAGAGCTATATCCAGCCGCCCAAGTAACAAATACACAGAAAATGCTGGAAAAACGCAGCAGGTCTGGCAGCATCCGTGGAGAGAAAAACTGAATTGACGTTTCAAGTTTGTATGACTCTTCTTCAGAGATGGGAAGGCGCAGACTTGGAACATTAATGGGCGGTGGCACAGTGCTTCATGGCGCCAGGAACCGGGTTTGATTCCTGGCTTGGGTCACTGTCTGCGTGGAGTCTGCACGTTCTCCCCGTGTCGGCGTGGGTTTCCTCTGGGTGCCCCGGTTTCCTCTCACTGTCTGAAAGATGTGCGGGTTAAGTTGATTGGCCATGCTAAATTGCCCCTCAGTGTCAGGGGGATTGGCAGGGTAAATATGTGGGGGTAGGGCCTGGGTGGGATTGTGATTGGCGCAGACACGATGGGCCGAATGGCCTCCTTCTGCACTGTGGGGATTCTATGATGATTAACTTCTGTTTCTCTCTCTGCCAAACCTGCTGGGTTATTCCAGCATTTTCTGATTTTATTTCAGATTTCCAGCATCCGCAGTGTTCTATTTTTACTTTTGTGTTAAAAAGTGCACGTTGCCACAGCAACCTGGACTCCCTGAGTGATCTGTAACCCGCCACCACACACCTCTCTTTCTCTCTCTCTCACATGAACAATTAGGTAAATGAGTCAGCTTGTTGCTGGAACAATTACAATAGGGAATGGACATTTACCTCAGGAAGAAGACAAAAATATAATCCACAAAAAAAACTATATTTAGCTGACCCCATCACACAAACCGACACCTACAAATAATTTTGTAGCTTCCTGTTTTAAGAAACAAGTCCATTTGTTCTCCAACTGAAATCCATGGATGAACAGCGATATCCACTGCTTGCTGAAGTCTAGGTCTGAGGCATTCAAGTCAGGCGATCCTGACCTACACAAGAAAGCCAGATATGATCTAAGGAGATCCATCAAAGATGCCAAAAAACAGTACTATACCAAGCTAGAGTCCCAGGCTAGCCACACGGACTCCCACCAATTATGGCAAGGTCTGCAAGACATAACAGGCTACAAGATGAATGCATGTATCCTGTATCAGATCCCACTTGGAGTACGGTGCTCAGTTCTGGTCGCCTCATTACAGGAGGGATGTGGAAATGATTGAAAGGGTGCAGAGAAGATTTACAAGGATGTTGCCTGGATTGGTTGGCATGCCTTATGAGAATAGGTTGAGGGAGCTCGGTCTTTTCTCCTTGGAGAGACGAAGGATGAGAGGTGACCTGATAGAGGTGTACAAGATGTTGACAGGTATAGATCGGGTGGATTCGCGGAGGCTTTTTCCCAGGGCTGAAATGGCTGCTACAGAGGACACAGGTTTAAGGTGCTGGGGAGTAGGTACAGAGGAGATGTCAGCGGTAGGTTTTTCACTCAGAGGGTGGTGGGCGGGTGGAATCAGCTGCCGTCAGTGGTGGTGGAGGCAAACTCGATAGGGTCTTTTAAGAGACTTCTGGATGAGTACATGGGATTTAATAGGATTAGGGGTTATAGGTAAGCCTATATATAAGCCTAGGTAGGTAGGGACATGACCGGCGCAACTTGTGGGCCGAAGGGCCTGTTTGTGCTGTATTTTTTCTATGTTCTATGTTCTGTGTAGAATAGCCGGCACCAATGCATCCCTCCCTGATGGGTTCAATGCATTCTATCCCCATTTTGAGCAAAAGAGCATGCTCTCCACCCTGAAAGCCCTGGATGAGCCTGTATCTGGGGGTCACCATTGCAGATGTTAGAGCAACTTTCTTGAAGGTCAACCCACTGAAAGCGACTGGCCCGGATGGGATACCCGGATGAGCACTCAGATCCTGTGCGGTATTCGCAGACATCTTCAACTTCTCTTTACAACAATCTGAGGTCACTAGCTGCTTCAAGAAGATGAACATCATCCCAGTACCTAAGAAAAACCAAGGAGCGTGCCTTAATGGCTATGGGCCGGTGGCTCTGACATCCATCATTATGAAGTGCTTTGAAAGGTTAGTCATGGCACGAATCAATTCCAGCCTCTCGGACTACCTGGATCCTCTACAGTTTGCCTACCGCCGCAACAGGTCCACAGCAGACGCCATCTCCCTGGCCCTGCACTCAACCCTGGAACACCTAGATAACAAAGACACCTATGTCAGACTCCTATTTATTGACTACAGCTCAGCCTTCAACACCTTATTCCTATGAAACTCATCTCCAAAATCCATGGCCAGGGGCTCGGCTCCTCCCAACTCACAGACCGCAATCAGTAAGGATAGGCAACAACACTTCCTCCATGATCATCCTCAACACTGGTGCCCCACAAGGCTGCGTCCTCAGCCCCCTACTATACTCCTTATACATCTATGACTGTGTGGTCAAATTCCCCTCCAATTTGATTTTCAAGTTTGCTGACGACACCACCGTAGTGGGACAGACCTCAAACAATGACGAGACAGAGTACAGGAATGAGATAGAGAATCTGGTGAACTGGTGCGACAACAATAATCTCTCCCTCAATGTCAACAAAACGAAGGAGATTGTCATCGACTTCAGGAAGCGTAAAGGAGAACATGCTCCTGTCTACATCAATGGGGACGAAGTAGAAAGGGTCAAGAGCTTTAGGTTTTTAGGTTTCCAGTTCACCTGTCCTGGTCCCCCCATGCCGATGCTATAATTAAGAAAACCACCAATGCTTCTACTTTCTCAGAAGATTGAGGACATTTGGCATGTCCGCTACGACTCTCACTAACTTTTACAGATGCACCATAGAAAGCATTCTTTCTGGTTGTATCACAGCTTGGTATGGCTCCTGCTCTGCCCAAGACCGCAAGGAACTACAAAGGGTCATGAACGAAGTCCAATCCATCACTCAAACCAGCCTCCCATCCATTAACACTGCCGACACTTCCTGCTGCCTCGGAAAAGCAGCCAGCATAATTAAGGACCCCACACACCCCAGACATTCTCTCTTCCACCATCTTCCATCAGGAAAATGATATAAAAGTCTGAGATCACAAACCAACTGACTCAAGAACAGCTTCTTCCCTGCTGCCATCAAACCTTTGTATGGACCTCACTAGCATTAAGTTGATCTTTCTCCACACCCTAGTTATGACTGCAACACTACATTCTGCCTCTCTCTCCTTTCCTTCTCTGTGAACGGTATGCTTTGTCTGTATAACGTGCAAGAAACAATACTTTTCACTGTATACCAATACATGTGACAATAATAAATCAAATCAAATCAAACTCAAATCAAACAATTGTTCCAAACACCATTTCAGACTTTAATATTTTGTTTTTACGGTTTGCTAGTCCCGCAAATTTGTTGTGTCTGAGTTCTCAACTTCTCCTGAAATTCCCAGTTCATCCCATTCAGTCTGGCTTCTTATCCTGTTCTCAAACCAGCGGCAACTTAAACAAATCCTGAAAGGATGTTTTTACCCCTTCTCTCGGCCCCTTCAGGCTTAAGCCCTGCCGGGGTGCTCAGTTTCCTTGGGCAGCAGTGCAGGCTGGATGTTGGGCAGGCCCCCGTCCTGGTCAATGGTGAGACCCCCTCCCTGCAGCTGATTGAGATCCTTGTCATGGCGGATGGCAAGCTGGAGGTGGCAGTGTCGAGGTGCTGGGATGATGCGGGTCTTCTTCTTGTCCTGGGCCATGTTAGAACATAAGAACATAAGAAATAGGAGCAGGAGTAGGCCATCTAGCCCCTTGAGCCTGCCCCGCCATTCAATAAGATCATGGCTGATCTGACGTGGATCAGTACCACTTACCCGCCTGATCCCCATAACCCTTAATTCCCTTACCGATCAGGAATCCATCCATCCGCGCTTTAAACATATTCAGCGAGGTAGCCTCCACCACCTCAGTGGGCAGAGAATTCCAGAGATTCACCACCCTCTGGGAGAAGAAGTTCCTCCTCAACTCTGTCTTAAACCGACCCCCCTTTATTTTGAGGCTGTGTCCTCTAGTTTTATCTTCCTTACTAAGTGGAATGAATCTCTCCGCCTCCACCCTATCCAGCCCCCGCATTATCTTATAAGTCTCCATAAGATCCCCCCTCATCCTTCTAAACTCCAACGAGTACAAACCCAATCTCCTCAGCCTCTCCTCATAATCCAAACCCCTCATCTCCGGTATCAACCTGGTGAACCTTCTCTGCACTCCCTCCAATGCCAATATATCCTTCCTCATATAAGGGGACCAATACTGCACACAGTATTCCAGCTGCGGCCTCACCAATGCCCTGTACAGGTGCATCAAGACATCCCTGCTTTTATATTCTATCCCCTTCGCAATATAGGCCAACATCCCATTTGCCTTCTTGATCACCTGTTGTACCTGCAGACTGGGCTTTTGCGTCTCATGCACAAGGACCCCCAGGTCCCTTTGCACGGTAGCATGTTTTAATTTGTTTCCATTGAGATAATAATCCCATTTGTTATTATTTCCTCCAAAGTGTATAACCTCGCATTTCTCAACGTTATACTCCATTTGCCATATCCTCGCCCACTCACTCAGCCTGTCCAAATCTCTCTGCAGATCTTCTCCGTCCTCCACACGATTCACTTTTCCACTTATCTTTGTGTCGTCTGCAAACTTCGTTACCCTACACTCCGTCCCCTCCTCCAGATCATCTATATAAATGGTAAACAGTTGCAGCCCGAGTACCGATCCCTGCGGCACGCCACTAGTTACCTTCCTCCAACCGGAAAAACACCCATTTATTCCGACTCTTTGCTTCCTGTCGGATAGCCAGTCCCCAATCCACTTTAACACACTACCCCCAACTCCGTGTGCCCTAATCTTCTTCAGCAGCCTTTTATGGGGCACCTTATCAAACGCCTTTTGGAAATCCAAAAACACTGCATCCACCGGTTCTCCTCCATCAACCGCCCTAGTCACATCTTCATAAAAATCCAACATGTTCGTCAAGCACGACTTTCCCCTCATGAATCCATGCTGCGTCTGATTGATCGAACCATTTCTATCCAGATGCCCTGCTATCTCCTCTTTAATAATGGATTCCAGCATTTTCCCTACTACAGACGTTAAGCTGACCGGCCTATAGTTACCCGCCTTTTGTCTCCTTCCTTTTTTAAACAGCGGCGTAACATTAGCCATTTTCCAATCAACCGGCACTACCCCAGAATGCAACGAGTTTTGATAAATAATCACTAACGCATGCACTATTACCTCTGACATTTCTTTCAATACCCTGGGATGCATTCCATCCGGACCCGGGGACTTGTCCACCTTCAGTCCCATTAGTCTACCCAGCACTGCCTCTCTGGTAACATTAATTGTATTAAGTATTTCTCCTGCTGCCAACCCTCTATCGTTAATATTTGGCAAACTACTTGTGTCCTCCACCGTGAAGACCGACACAAAAAACTTATTTAAAGACTCAGCCATATCCTCATTTCCCACTATTAACTCCCCCCTCTCGTCCTCCAAGGGTCCAACATTCACTCTAGCCACTCTATTCCTTTTTATATATTTATAAAAACTTTTACTATCATTTTTTATATTAATTGCTAGCCTAGCTTCATAGTCTATCCTTCCTTTCTTTATCGCTTTCTTAGTCTCTCTTTGTTGTTTCTTAAATTTTTCCCAATCACTTGTTTCTCCACTATTTTTGGCCACTCTGTACGCAGCTGTTTTTATTTTCATACTCTCCTTTATTTCCTTCGTTATCCACGGCTGGTTCTCCCTTTTCTTACAATCCTTGTTTTTTGCTGGAATATATTTTTGCTGAGAACTGAAAAGGATCTCCTTAAAAATCCTCCACTGTTCCTCAGCTATCCTACCTGCCAGCCTGCTCTCCCAGTCTACCTTAGCCAATTCATCCCTCATGTTCAGGTACACCAGCGCACCGACCAGGTAGATTGGACCCTTGGCGCTCACTCTTGGTGGGCATAGTGCCCCTTGCGCAGCAGCCGGTGGGTGCGGCCGACAGGGAAGCTGGAGATCGGCTCTGGGGGAGCGGGTCTCAGTCTTGGCGCTCCCTTTGCCTCTGGTTTTACCCCAACCGGATATCTCTCAGTGGACAGCAGTCCCACCTCTGAGGAGGAGGCTATGAGCGTGTGTCCAACTCCAAAGACACAAAGCCAACATTGATTCTCCGGTGCAGTACCGAGGCAGTGTTGCACTGATGGAGCTGCCATTCTTCTGAACTGATTTTAAACCGAGGCATCTGTCCCTATTTTAGCTCAATGTAAAAAAAAAATCCACTAACACGATTTGAAAGAGGATCCAACATTTATTTCTCAACTAATGTCAATAAAATAGATTACCCTGTCATTATCATATTTCTGTTTGTGTGCAAATTGGTTGCCACATTTCTTATGTTGCAACTGGGACAATACTTCAAAGATACTTCATTGCTTGTAAAATACTTCAGGGATCCTGAGGTAGATGCTGTCTAAATATGTCTTTGTTTCATTTTATGAATAACATTCTCTGTGATTGTGCCTGGGAAATGTTACCTTTTCTTCTCGTACTGAATGGAAGAATAGCGTTCATAGAATCCCTATGCAGAAGAGGCCATTTGGCCCATCGAATCAGTGCCGATTCTGACAGAGTCTCTTACCTCGGCCTTTTCTTCTGCCCTATCCCTGTAACCCCACACAATTCCCATGCCTAATGGGAAGAGGCACTAAGAGGCAATTTAGCATGGCCAATCAACCTAACCTGCACATCTTTGGGCTGTGGGAGTGAACCGGAGCACCCGGAGGAAACCCACGCGGACACAGGGAGAACATGCAAACTCTGCTTAGACAGTGACCCAAGCTGGGAATCGAACACGGGTCCCTGGCGCTGTGAGGCAGCAGTGCTAACGACTGTGCCCCATGCCATCCTATTCCTCAATCTCTCTGCAGTGTTCAGTATAATTGTCCATGTTACTCTCTACTGTATCGAGCAGCTTCATGGGCTGTCCATGGGACAGAAGTGGCTTCTCTTCCCATCGCTAAACTGTCACCTCAGCTTCCAGAGGATCTGGCCCGGGGTGTCCATCTCTACCTCATGTGTGGGCTGCTTACGAACTACTTCGTCATCACCACTTGGTCCAGACAGGCTAGAATTGATATCGATTGATGATATCTAACTTCAAGGGAAACTCAGCTAATGTTCTGGGGACCCGGGTTCGAATCCCGCCGTGGCAGATGGCAGAATTTGAATTCAATAAAAAATATCTGGAATTAAGAATCTAATGATAACCATGAAACCATTGTTGGATAAAACCATCTGGTTCACTAATGTCCTTTAGGGAAGGAAATCTGCCATCCTTACCTGGTCTGGCCTACATGTGACTCCAAAGCTACAGCAATGTGGTTGACTCTCAACTGCCCTCCAAGGGCAACTAGGGATGGGCAATAAATGCTGGCCCACCCACAAATGAATAAGAAAAACTATGCTTCTCCACCACTTCCCTCCACCTGACAGCCACTTCTGTGTCACCAGATTGTCTGAGCCAAGATGCGAATGATTCACACATTCCTTCAGCTGAACCTCTTTGCATCATTTGACCACAGACCCCCCTCACCTGTGACTCATCGTACCCACTTTGTCTACACGCTGTAGCCAAAACAAATCCATGCAAAAAAAAATGAAGCATCTTGTTCAATCAAGAAACTATTCAAACCCTGCATCCCATCAGTTATGATGACTGCTTATCTTTGTATCTCCAGTGTTTCCTCACTGCCTCTGGCCAGTGCTGACGCAATCCTTCTGTCACCTCAGAACTTCATTTCTCCAATGTCCTCCTTGCTAACTCCCGACCCTCCATTATCTCCAATTTATTCCAAACCGGACTGTTTGTATCCTATCCCATAGTTGTCGTCGCTTCAAATGTGGTCACACCAAACCACTCCATGCTTCACCACCGGTAACGGGGTCTTCATTTCATAGAGTCATAGACTCATAGAGATTTACAGCATGGAAACAGGTCCTTCGGCCCAACTTGTCCATGCTGCCCTTTCTTTTTAAACCAATAAGCTAGTCCCAATTGCCTGCATTTGACCCATATCCCTCTATACCCATCTTACCCATGTAACTGTCTAAACACTTTTTAAAAGACAAAATTGTACCCACCTCTACTACTACCTCTGGCAGCTTGTTCCAGACACTCACCACCCTCTGTGTGAAAAAATTGCCCCTCTGGACACTTTCGTATCTCTCCCCTCACACCTTAAACCTACGCCCTCTAGTTTTAGACTCCCCTACCTTTGGGAAAAGATATTGACTATCGAGCTGATCTATGCTCCTCATTATTTTATAGACCTCTATAAGATCACCCCTCAGCCTTCTACGCTCCAGAGAAAAAAGTCCCAGTCTATCCAACCTCTCATAACTCAAACTATCAAGTCCCGGTAGCATCTTAGTAAATCTTTTCTGCACTCTTTCTAGCTTAATAATATCCTTTCTATAATAGGGTGACCAGAATTGTACACAGTATTCCAAGTGTGGCCTTACCAATGCTTTGTGCAACTTCAACAAGACGTCTCAACTCCTGTATTCAATGTTCTGACCAATGAAACCAAGCATGCCGAATGCCTTCTTCACCACTCTGTCCACCTGTGACTCCACTTTCAAGGAGCTTTGAACCTGTACCCCTAGATCACTTTGTTCTGTAACTCTCCCCAATGCCTTACCATTAACTGAGTAAGTCCTACCCTGGTTCAGTCTACCAACCTTACTCTCTGAAATTCTGCCCTTAAATCCCTTTGCCCCTTCACCCTTACACAGAATCTACAGCACGGTACAAGCCATTCAGACTCCAATACTGCTCCAGTCCAATAATGGACAACAGAACTGAATGCCAGAGGTGAGATGAAAGTGTCTATCCCTTGACATGATGTGGAGATGCCGTGTTGGACTGGGGTGAGCACAGTAAGACTCACAACACCAGGCTAAAGTCCAGCAGGTTTATTTGGAATCAGGAACTTTCGGAGCGCTGCTCCTTCATCAGGTGAGTGGAGGTAGGTTCACAAACGCAGCCTATATAGGCAAAGACACAATTGCAAGATAATCACAGATTGGAATGTGAAGAATGGTTGGAATGTGAGTCTTTACAGGTAATCAAGTCTTTAAAGGTACAGACAGTGTGAGTGGAGAGAGGGATAATCACAGGTTAAAGAGGTGTGAATTGTCTCAAGCCAGGACAGTTAGTAGGATTTTGCAAACACAGCCAGTTTGGTGGGGGTTACAAGTATAGAATCATAGAATCATAGAATCCCTACAGTGCAGAAGGAGGCCATTCGGCCCATCGAGTCTGCACCGACCACAGCTCCCCCCATCCCTATCCCCGTAGCCCCACGTATTTACCCTGCTAATCTCCCTGACAATAAGGGGCAATTTACCATGGCCAATCAACCTAACCCACACATCTTTGGACTGTGGGAGGAAACCGGAGCACCCAGAGGAAACCCTCGCAGACACGAGGAGAATGTGCAAACTCCACACAGACAGTGACCCAAGCCGGGAGTCGAACCTGGGTCCCTGGTGCTGTGAGCCAGCAGTGCTAACCATTGTGCCACCGTGCTGTAGTGTGACATGAACCCAAGATCCCGGTTGAGGCTGTCCTCATGCGTGTGGAACTTGGAGATCAGTTTCTGCTCGGCGATTCTGCGTTGTCGTGCGTCTTTTGATGGTATCAGGCAGGGACTTTCAACAGTTAATTGGGGGAGTCTGCGGGAAGGCAAAGGGATGTCTGGCAAGTGGGAGGCTTTCACAAATGTGTTAACCAGGATTCAGGGTAAGCACATTCCTCTTAGAATGAAGCGCAAGGCTGGTAGAAGTAGGGAGCCCTGGATGACTCGGGATATTGAGGCCCTGGCCAAGAAGAAGAAGGAGGCATATGATATGCATAGGCAGCTGGGATCAAGTGGATCTCTTGAAGAGCATTGATAGTGTAGGAGTAGAGTTAAAAGAGAAATCAGGAAAGCAAAAAGGGGATACGAGATTGTTTTGGCAGCTAAGGCAAAGGAGAATCCAAAGAGCTTCTACAAATACATAAGGGGCAAAAGAGTAACTAGGGAGAGAGTAGGACCTCTTAAGGATCAACAACATCATCTGTGTGCAGATCCAAAAGAAATGGGTGAGATCCTAAATGAATATTTCACATCAGTATTTACTATTGAGAAAAGCATGGATGTTAGGGAACTTGGGGAAATAAATAGTGATGAGGAGTGTACTTATAACAGAGAAGGAGGTGCTGGAAGTCTTAAAGCGCATCAAGGTAGATAAATCCCGGGACCTGGTGAAGTGTATCCCAGGACATTGTCTAGGGAGGAAATTGCGGGTCCTCTAGCAGAGGTATTTGAATCATCGATAGTCACAGGTGAGGTGTCTGAAGGTTGGAGGGTGGCAAGTGTTGTGCCTTTGTTTAGGAAGGGCTGCAGGGAAAAGTCTGGGAACTACAGACCAGTGAGCCTCACATCTGTAGTGGGTAAGTTCTTAGAAGTATTTTGAGAGACAGGATCTACAGGCATTTAGAGACACACGGACTGATTAGGGACAGTCAGCATGGCTTTGTGAGTGGAAAATCATGTCTCACAAATTTGATTGAGTTTTTTGAAGGGGTAACCAAGAAGGTCGATGAGGGCAGTGCAGTTGATGTTGTCTACATGGACTTTAGCAAGGCCTTTGACAAGGTATCACATGGTAGGTTGTTGCATAAGGTTAAATCTCCCGGGATCCAGGGTGAGGCAGCTAAATGGATACAAAATTGGCTTGATGACAGAAGACAAAGGGTAGTTGTAGAGAGTTGTTTTTCAAACTGGAGGCCTGTGACCAGCGGTGTGCCTCAGGGATCGGTGCTGGGACCACTGTTATTTGTCATTTATATTAATGACTTGGATGAGAATTTAGGAGGCGTGGTTAGTAAGTTTGCAGATGACACCAAGATGGGTGGCGTAGTGGACAGTGAAGAAGGTTATCTAGGATTGCAACGGGATCTTGATCAATTGGACCAGTAGGCTGATGAATGGCAGATGGAGTTTAATTTAGATAAATGCGAGGTGATGCATTTTGGTAGATCGAACCAGGGCAGGACTTAGTCAGTTAATGGTAGGTTGTTGGGGAGAGTTATAGAACAAAGAGATCTAGGGGTACAGGTTCATAGCTCTTTGAAAGTGGAGTCACAGGTGGACAGAGTGGTGAAGAAGGTATTCAGCATGTTTGGTTTCATTTGTCAAAACATTGAATACAGGAGTTGGTACATCTTTAAGAAGTTGGACAAGACATTGGTAAGGCCACACTTGGAATACGGTGTGTAATTCTGGTCACCCTATTATAGAAAGGATATTATTAAACTAAAAAGAGTGCAGAAAAGGTTCACTGGGCTGCTACTGGGACTTGATGGATTGAGTTATAAGGAGAGGCTGGATAGACTGGGACTTTTTTCTCTGGAGTGTAGGAAGCTTAGGGGTGATCTTATAGAAGTCTATAAAATAATGAGGGGAAAAGATCAGCTGGATAGCCAATATCTTTTCCCAAAGGGAGGGGAGTCTAAAACTGGAGGGCATAGGTTTAAGGTGAGAGGGGAGAGATACAAAAGGGTCCAGAGGGGCAATTTTTTTCACAGTGAGGGTGGTGAGTGTCTGGAACAAGCTGCCAGAGGTTGTAGTAGAGGCGGGTACAATTTTGTCTTTTAAAAAGCGTTTAGACAGTTACATGGGTAAGATGGGTATTGAGGGATATGGGCCAAACGCGGCCAATTTGGACTAGCTTAGGGGTTAAAAAAAAGGGTGGCATGGACAAGTTGGGCCGAAGGGCCTGTTTCCATGCTGTAAACTTCTATGACTCTATGACTGTATGACTCTTGAACGCCGCCTTAGAACATAGAACATAGAACATTACAGCGCAGTACAGGCCCTTCGGCCCTCGATGTTGCGCCGACCAGTGGAACCAATCTAAAGCACCTCTAATCTACACTATTCCAAAATCATCTATATGTTTATCCAATAACCATTTGAATGCTCTTAATGTTGACGAGTCCACTACGGCTGCAGGCAGGGCATTCCACGCCCTTACTACTCTCTGAGTAAAGAACCTACCTCTAACATCTGTCCTATATCTCTCACCCCTCAATTTAAAGCTATGTCCCCTCGTGCTAGCCATCACCATCCGAGGAAAAAGGCTCTCACTATCCACCCTATCTAATCCTTTGATCATCTTGTATGCCTCTATGAAGTCACCTCTTAACCTTCTCTCTAACGAAAACAACCTCAAGCCCCTCAGCCTTTCCTCATACGATTTTCCCACCATACCAGGCAACATCCTGGTAAATCTCCTCTGCACCCTTTCCAACACTTCCACATCTTTCCTATAATGTGGCGACCAGAACTGTACGCAATACTCCAAGTGCAGCCGCACCAGAGTTTTGTACAGTTGCAGCATGACCTCCTGGCTCCGAAACTCAATCCCTCTACCAATAAAAGCTAACACACTGTACGCCTTCTTAACAACCCTATCAACCTGGGTGCCAACTTTCAGGGATCTATGCACATGGACACCCAGATCCCTCTGTTCATCCACACTACCAAGTATCTTACCATTACCCCAGTACTCTGTATTCCTGTTACCCCTTCCAAAGTGAATCACCTCACACTTTTCGGCATTAAACTCCATTTGCCACCTCTCAGCCCAGCTCTGCAGCTTGTCTATGTCCCTCTGTAACCTGCCACTTCCCTCTGCACTGTCTACAACTCCACCGACTTTAGGGTCATCCACAAATTTACTAATCCATCCTTCCACGCCCTCATCCAAGTCATTAATAAAAATGACAAACAACAGTGGCCCCAAAACAGATCCTTGCGGTACACCACTAGTAACTGAACTCCAGGATGAATATTTCCCATCAACCACCACCCTTTGTTTTCTTACAGCTAGCCAATTCCTGATCCAAACCACTAAATCACCCTCAATCCCATGTGTCCGTATTTTCTGCAAAAGCTTACCATGGGGAACCTTATCAAACGCTTTGCTGAAATCCATATACACCACATCAACCGCTTTACCCTCATCCACCTCTTTGGTCACCTTCTCAAAGAACTCAATAAGGTTTGTGAGGCACGACCTACCCTTCACAAAGCCTTGGAGAACGCTTACCCGAAGATCGGAGGCTGAATGCCCTTGATTGCTGAAGTGTTCCCCGACTGGAAGGGAACACTCCTGCCTGGTGATTGTTGCGCTGTGTCCATTCATCCGTTGTCGTAGCGTCTGCATGGTCTCGCCGAATAGCCATGCCATGGGACCTTGACATAAAGACTGAGTGTGGCATCAAGGAGCCCTAGCAAAACTGAAATCAATGAGACTCTGGGGGAACACACTCCACTGATTGGAGTCATACCCAGCGCAATGGAAGATGGTTGTGCTTGTTGGAATTTAACCGTCTCAGTCCTGGGACATCACCGCAGGAGTTCCTCAGGGTAGTGTCCTAGGCTCAACCATCCGGAGCTGCCTAATCAATGACCTTTCCTCCATCTGAATGTCAGAGGGCGGGATGTTCGCCGATGATTACAGAGTGTTCCATTTGCAACTCCTCAGCTAATAAAGCAGTCTGTGTCCGTAGGTAGCAAGACCTGATAAATGGCAAGTAATGTGCTTGCCACACAAGCAATGGACATCTCCAACAAGACAGAACCTAACCATCTCTCCTTGATATTTAATGGCATTACCATTGCCGAATCCTCCACCATCAATATCCTGGCGGTCACCATTGACCAGGCATTTAGCTGAACCGGCCATAAACACACTGTGGCTACAAGAGCAGGTCAGAAGTTAGTAATTCGGCAATGAGTAATTCACCTCCTAATTTCCCAAAGTCCGTCCACTATCTACAAAGCACAAGACAGGAATATGATGGAACATTCTCCAGTTGCCTGGATGAGTGCAGCTCCAACAACACTCAAGAAGTTCAACATCATCCAGGAGACAAAGCAACTCACCTAATTGGCGGTCTATCCAACATTCACTCCCCCCTCAACCCGCCCATGGTGGCAGCAGCGTGTACCAGCTGCAAGATGCACAGCAGCAACTCACCAACTACCAGTTGAGGGCACTTTCTCAAGCCACTACTTCTACCATGGGCAAGAGCAGCAGATGCATTGGAACATTGCTCCTGTCCCATCATACATCATCCTGACTTGGAACTATCACCGTTCCTTCACTGTCAAAATCCTGGAATCCTGATACAGACGGAGCATTTGCCATTTTAACCCCAGCTGCATCTAGTTCACATATATCACAAAGTAAGGCAGGGCCACAGCTACCTGCATTGATGTAGCGCCTGCACGGTTACACAAAGTTCTAAGGCAGGTCGCTGGGTGGGGGAGGGTACCCATGGATTGCACAAAGGTAGCAGCTGTTGTTTGATTCATTTTGATTCATTCTGTTTGATTTATTTTCCTTTTGCTTGATTTATTTAATATTGTCACATAGAGCCTAGAGGTTTACAGCATGGAAACAGGCCTTTCGGTCCAACTTGTCCATGCCGCCCAGTTTTTACCATAAAGTTAGTCCCAACTGCCCGCATTTGGCCCATATCCCTCTATACCCATCTTACCCATGTAACTGTCTAAATGCTTTTTAAAGGACAAAATTATACCCGTCTCCACTACTACCTCTGGCAGCTCGTTTCAGACACTCACCACCCTCTGTGTGAAAAAAGTGCCTCCTAGACCCTTTTGTATCTCTCCCCTCTCACCTTAAACCTATGCTCTCTAGTTTTAGACACCCCTACCTTTGGGAAAAGATGTTGACTATCTAGCTGATCTATGCCCTTATTATTCCTCCGGAACAGCATTGTGGATGTACCTGCTCCAGATGTACTGCGGCAGTTCAAGAACAGATGTTGGCTTTGCCAATGACACTCTCGTCCCAAGAAAGAGTTAAAGAAAAGAAGGTGGCTCATCATCAACTTCTCAAGAACAATTAAGAATTGGGAATAAGTGTTGGCCTTGCCAGTGATGCCAACCTCCCCCTGAACAAATAAGAAAGAAACATTTCTTGGCCTTGTTTGTACTCCCCCACCCCTCCCTTCTCTAATGTCCATGCATCAGAAAGCAGGAAGCAGAGAGTCGGAATAAATGGGTGCTTTTCCGGTTGGCAATCAGTGACTAGTGGCATGCCGCAGGGATCGGTGCTGGGGCCTCAACTATTTACCATATATATGGACGTTCTGGAGGAGGGGACCGAGTGTAGGGTAACAAAGTTTGCGGATGACACAAAGATGAGTGAGAAAGCAAATTGCATGGAGGACACAGAGAGTCTGCAGAGAGATTTGGATAGGCTAAGTGAGTGGGCAAGGATCTGGCAGATGGAGTGTAACATTGGTAAGTGTGAGGTTATCCATTTTGGAAGGAATAATAGTAAAATGGACTATTATTTAAAGGGTGAAAAATTACAACATGCTACTGTGCAGAGGGACCTGGGAGTCCTTGTGCATGAATCACAAAAACTCAGTTTGCAGGTGCAGCAGGTAATCAAGAAGGCAAATGGAATGTTGGCATTTATCGTGAGAGGGATGGAGTATAAAAGCAGGGAGGTCTTGCTGCAACTGTACAGGGTACTGGTGAGGCCGCACCTAGAGTACTGTGTACAATTTTGGTCCCCTTATTTAAGAAAGGATATATTAGCTTTGGAGGGGGTACAGAGAAGGTTCACCAGGTTGATTCCGGAGATGAGGGGGTTATAAGGAGAGATTGAGTAGACTGGGCCTGTACTCATTGGAGTTTAGAAGGTTGAGGGGAGATCTTATAGAGACATATAAGATAATGAAGGGGCTAGACAGGGTAGAAGCAGCGAGGTTATTTCCGCTTACAATGGAAACAAGAACTAGGGGGCATAGCCTCAAAATATGGGGGAGTCAATTTAGAACAGAGTTGAGGAGGAACTTCTTCTCCCAGAGGGAAGTGAATCTTTGGAATTCTCTGCCCAATGAAGCAGTAGAGGCTACCTCGTTAAATGTGTTTAAGTCACAGATAGATAGATTTTTAACCATTAAGGGAATTAAGGGTTATGGGGAGCGGGCGGGTAAGTGGAACTGAACCCACTATCAGATCAGCCATGATCTTATTGAATGGCGGAGCAGGCTTGAGGGGCTAGATGGCCTACTCCTGCTCCTATTTCTTATGTTCTTATGTTCTTATCAAGCCTCCCCTTAAATGCACCAATGCTATCTGCTTCAACCATTCCATGTGGCCATGAGTTTCCCATTGTCATCATTCTCTGCTATAAAATGCTGGCTAATCACTGAGATGATGTGGAGATGCCGGCGTTGGACTGGGGTAAACACAGTAAGAAGTTTAACAACACCAGGTTAAAGTCCAACAGGTTTATTTGGTAGCAAAAGCCACACAAGCTTTCGAGGCTCTGAGCCCCTTCTTCAGGTGAGTGGGAATTCTGTTCACAAACAGAAGTTCTGTTTGTGAACAGAATTCCCACTCACCTGAAGAAGGGGCTCAGAGCCTCGAAAGCTTGTGTGGCTTTTGCTACCAAATAAACCTGTTGGACTTTAACCTGGTGTTGTTAAACTTCTTACTGTAATCACTGAGATGTCAATGTATCGCTGGTAATGCAAACATAACATTATAACCTCAGCCTTAATCATCAGGGTGATGGAGTCCGAATCCCGCTGACATGATCCAGTGATGAAATGTGCCTTTATTGATCAGGGCTGGCTTCATTACCGATCATTCCTGCTTTGGACAATTTCACTCAGAGAATGGGTCGGCACATAAATTATTACACCAACAGGTCTCTCTACGGTGATGAGAATTCAGTAATTATCCAGATTAAATTGTTATCGCTGACCTTTTCCTATAATCCTTTTTATTATTTAATGCCCTTTGTAAACTTGCTGCTCATTTGTTACCCGGGACAGTTTAATTTTGCTGCTCTGAAATTATAGAGTTTGAAAACAAAATGAAAATCAAGTTGTCATTCTGGGGATTTGTTGTTTGCTTCAGACCGGATTGCCGAGTTCCTCCTATTAATCACACTTCACTTAGCCACTGATAACTGATTCATTCAGCCATGCAGTACACTGCTGGCATATCGTTCAACGCATTCCTCTCTCCCCAGCAACTCTTCCTTCAGCTCCCACCATTATCCGATCCATGGATACTCTCCCCCACCCAACAACCTGCCTTAGAACCTTGGTAACCGTGCAGGCGCTACATAAATGGAGGTAGTTGCGACCCTGCCTTACTTTGTGATGTATATGAGCTAGATGCAACTGGGGTTAACACGACAAATGCTCCATCAGCATCAGACTTAGAGAGAGTCTAAGTCTGATGCTGATAATAAATATATTCACATAAATGGAAGCCTCTTTGTTCATATCTAGATGGAAACAGAAAGGAAATCCTTTTTGCCTTTTGCTTGATTGATTTAATATTGTCACAGAGAGACATAGAGGTTTACAGCATGGAAACAGGTCCTTCGACCCAACTTGCCTGTGCCGCCCAGTTTTTAACATAAAGCTAATCCCAATTGCCTGTGTTTGGCCCATATCCCTCTATACCCATCTTACCCATGTAACTGTCTAAATGCTTTTTAAAAGACAAAATTGTACCCGACTCTACTACTACCTCTGGCAGCTCGTTCCAGACACTCACCACCCTCTGTGTGAAAATTTGACCCTTTGACCCTTTTGTATTTCTCCCCTCTCACCTTCAACCTATGCCCTCTAGTTTTAGACACCCCTACCTTTGGGAAAAGATGTTCTAGTTGATCTATCTAGCTGATGTATGCCCCTCATTATTTTATAGACTTCTATAAGATCACCCCTCAGCCTCCTACACTCCAGAGAAAAAAGTCCCAGTCTATCCAGCCTCTCCTTATAACTCAAACCACCAAGTCCTGGTAGCATCCTTGTAAATCTTTTCTGCACTCTTTCTAGTTTAATAATATAATTTCTATAATAGGGTGACCAGAACTGTACACAGTATTCCAAGTGTAGCCTTACCAGTGACTCGTACAACTTCAACAAGACATCCTAACACCTGTATTCAATGAAACCAAGCATGCCGAATGCCTTCTTCACCACTCTGTCCACCTGTGACTCCACTTTCAAGGAGCTATGAACCTAGATCTCTTTGTTCTGTAACTCTCCCTAACGCCCTACCATTAACTGAGTAAGTCCTGCCCTGGTTCAATCTGTCAAAATGCATCACCTCGCATTTATCTAAATTAAATTCCATCTGCCATTCGTCAGCCCACTGGCCCAATTGATCAAGATCCCATTGTAATCCTAGATAACCTTCTTCTCTGTCCACTATGCCACCAATCTTGGTGTCATCTGCAAACTTGCTAACCATGCCTCCTAAATTCTCATCCAAATCATTAATATAAATGACAAATAACAGTGGACCCAGCACCAATCCCTGAGGCACACCGCTGGCTACAGGCCTCCAGTTGAAAAACAATCTCTCCAACCACCCCGTCTTCTGTCATCAAACCAATTTTGTATCCAATTGGCTACCTTACCCTGGATCCCGTGAGATTTAACCTTAGGCAACAACCTACCATGTGGTACCTTGTCAAAGGCCTTGCTAAAGTCCATGTAGATAATGTTAACTGCACTGCCCTTATCTACTATCTTAGTTACCACTTCAAAAAACTCAGTCAAATTTGTGAGATCCACAGTCAAGTGTTTGATTCTCAACTGCTCTCTGAAATGGCCAAGACTCACCATTCAGCTCAAGGGCAATTAGGATTGGCAACAAATGCTGGCCTTGGTCCAGACTCATCCAAATACAGTCCGAATATGGTCCAAAACTGTCCAAACACAGTCCAAAGGTGGTCCAAACCTGTCCAAACATGGTCCAAAGGTGGTCCAGGACTGTCCAAACACGGTCCAAAGATGGTCCAGAACTGTCCAAACATGGTCCAAAGATGTGCAGGTTTAGGTGGATTGGCCATACTAAATTGTCCCTTAATGTCAAAAGATGTATAGGTCAGGTGGATTGGCCATGCAAAATTGTTCCTTAGTGTCCAAAGATGTGTAGGTTAGGTGGATTGACCATGCTAAATTGCCACTTAGTGTCCAAAGATATGCAGGTTAGGTGGATTGACCATGGTAAATGCACAATGTTATGGGGGTAGGGTGGGTGTGGGGCTAGGTGACTTTTTTGGAGAGTCATTGCAGACTTGATGGGCCGAATGTTCTCTTTCTGCACTGTAGGGTTTCTATTTAATTCTACGAGAGTTCTCCCTGACCTCCAGGCCAATATTTATCCTTCAATCAACATCACACACACATAAGAAACAGATGATCTGGTTCTCATTACCCCACTCTAACTCGGCCTTGATCTTTATCAATGATCCAATCTACAGTTCCGTCAAAAGTTTGGCTCAACTAGTGTAAGGTTTACTGTGTGCATACTGATGGCCGTGTTTTATGTATTGTAACAGGGAGTATGCTTCAAAAGTATCCCACTGGCCTTTGTTTTCCTGCAGAATTTAATTTTCAGGTCTATAGACAAAGAACAAACAAAAGAACAAACAAAACAAAGCACAGGAACAGGCCCTTTGGCCCTCCAAGCCTGCGCCAATCATGATGCCTGCCTAAACTAAAACCGTATGCACTTACGGAGTCCGTATCCTTCCATTCCCATCCTATTCATGCATTCGTCTAGTTGCCCCTTAAGTGCCGCTATCATACCTGCTCCCGCCACCTCCCCGGACAGCACATTCCAGATATTCACCACTCCCTGTGTAAAAAACATCTCCTCCAAGCTATTCCCCACGCACCTTAAACCTCTGTCCCCTAGTACTTGACTTTTCTACCCTAGGAAAGAGCATCTGACTATCCAATTCTCTTTTCTAAAGTTGCTATCGTAGTTCCTTCTCCGTTCTCCTCGACACGGGTCCTTTCCAGCAGTGCGTTCCGGTTCAAAACAACCAGATGGATGAGATGTGCATCCATCAGCCCCATTGTAGCAGGGCTCCGAAACAGCTTTGGTCTCGTTTGAGCAACCAAGCCCACATTTTCCACAAAACAAAAAGCCAAATGCTGCTGGAAGTCTGGGATGAATGCAACAGAAGCGGGGAACTCTCAGCAGGTCAACAAACATCAGATCAGAGAGCAACAGAAATGTTTCCTTTCATTAGGACTTGAAAAAGCTAAGAGATGGACCGCTTTGAAGTAAACACTAGAGGAAGGGCAGAGAGCGTCAGCGAAAGAATAAAAGAGTGGCTATAAATGGCTACAGAATATCCAAGAGAAAATGGAAACAGTGGCTAAGATCTGAAGTCGCTAAATTCAGCGTTAACACTTGCAGGCTGCAAAGTGCCGAATATCTTTAGACTCAAATTTCATCCCTCCTTTCAGTCCTATCTTTTATTTTGTTCTGATGCAGCCACGCGCCTGCTGCAGAAGCAATTTGGGTTATGTTTTGCCCGTCTCTTCCATGACTGCGTTGTCAGGATCAATTCAGGGAGAACAGGCCATTAGCTTACCTCCAGGAAGGCAGGACATTGCCCAGTGAAGCACAGGATCTGAAGCGAGATTCTCACCAGTCACCTTTTTTGAATCGCCTTCATTTTTGTGCCTGGGTTTCACTGCGGTTCAGGTCTTTTCTCAACTAATCTTCAGCAGGATTTTTACACCTCATATTGCTTCAGTTTCTTCACTCTTGTCTCTGAATGAGCCGATTGTTCCAGTCTCAAACCATGGAACAGAGCACAAGAAATCCGCAATTTTCCCTTCTGTAAATCTTTTTTTCAAATTGTTTTCTGAGATGTGGCAGCAAGGTGACACAGTGGCTAGCACTGCTGCCTCACAGCGCCAGGGGCCCAGGTTCGATTCTGGTCTCAGGTCACTGTCTGAGTGGAGTTTCCACGCTTTCGCCGTGTCTGTGTGGGTTTCCTCCAGGTGCTCCGGTGTCCTCCCACAGTCCAAAGATGGGCTGGTTAGGTGCATTGGCCATGATAAATTCTCCCCAGTGTCATGGGGATTAGCAGGGCAGATATGTGGTTTTACGGGAATAGGGTTTGGGTAGGATTGTGGCGGGTACAGACTTGATGGGCCGAATGGCCTCCTTCTGTACTGTAGAGATTCTATGTGGGCGTCGCTGGCTGGGCCAGAATTTATTGCCCCATCCCTAACTGCCCCCTATTTCAGAATGCATTTGAGAGTTTGATTTGATTTATTATTGTCACATGTATTAACATAGTGAAAAGTATTGTTTCTTGCCAGCTATACAGACAAAGCATACCGTTCATAGAGAAGGAAAGGAGAGCATGCAGAGTGTAGTGTTACAGTCATAGCTAGGGTGTAGAGAAAGATCAACTGAATGCCAGGTAAGTCCATTCAAAAGTCTGACAGCAGCAGGGAAGAGGCTGTTCTTCAGTCAACCACATTGAGAATCAATCACATTGCTGTAGCTCTGGAATCACATGTAGGCCAGGCCAGGTAAGGGCGGCAGATTTCCTTCTCTAAATGACATCAGTGAACCAGATGGGTTTTTCCAACAATCGACAATGGTTTCATGGCCATAAGTAGGCTTCCAGATTTTTTTTATTGATTTCAAATTTCACCATCAGCCATGATGGGGTTCGAACCCGGGTCCCCAGAGCATTACCCTGGGTCTCTGGAATACTAGTCCAGTGACAATACTACTACGCTGCCACCTTCCCTCCAAGGCAGTGATGACAGAATGCTGCACTGTTGGTGGTGCTGCCTTTTGGATTTGTTTGTGTGTTCCCGGGATGCAGGCATCGCTGGCTATACCATTTATTGTCCATCCCTAATTGCCCTTGAGAAGGTGATGGTGAGCTGCCTTCTTGAATCGCTGCAGTCCATGTGGTGCAGGTACACTCACAGTGCGGTTAGGGAGGGAGTTCCAGGATTTCAACCCAGCGACAGTGAAGGCACTGTGATATATTTCCAAGTCAGGATAGTGAGTGGCTTGGAGGGGAACTTCCAGGTGGTGGTGTTCCCATGTGTTTGCAGCTCTTGTCCTTCTAGATACAAGTGGCCGTGGTTTGGAAGGTGCTTTTGAAGGCGCCTTGGTGAGTTGCTGCAGTGCATCTTGTAGATTGTACAACTGCTACTGTGCATCGATGGTGGAGGGAGTGAAAATTTGTGAGTGGTGTGCCAATCAAGAGGGCTGCTTTGTCCTGGATGGTGCTGAACTCTTTAGTGTTGTTGGAGCTGCACTCGTCCATTGGAGGATATTCCATCACACTCCTGACTTGTGCTTAGTAGATGATGGACACTTACTGGGGGAGCCCGGAGGTGAGTTACTCACTGCATGATTCCTAGTCTCTGACCTGCTCTGATAGCCTCAGTATTTACATGGCTCGTCCAACTCGATTTTCAAGTTTGCCAATGACACCACTGTAGTGGGGTGCATCTCAAACAAAGATGAGCCGGAGTACAGGAAAGAGTTAGAGAATCTGGTGATCTGGTGCAATGACAATAATCTCTCCCTCAATGTCAACAAAACAAAGGAGATAGTCATTGACTTCAGGAAACGTAGTGGAGAACATACCCTTGTCTACATCAACAGGGATGAAGTGGAAATGGTCGATGGCTTCAAGTGTCTAGGTGTCCAGATCACCAATAACCTGTCCTGATCCCTCCACGCTGACACTAATGTTAAGAAAGTCCACCAACGTCTTTACTTTCTCAGGGGGCTAAGGAAACTTGGCATGCCCGCTACGACTCTCACCAACCTTTACAGATGCACCGTAGAAAGTATTCTTTCTGGTTGTATCACAACTTGGTATGGCTCCTGCTCTGCCCAAGACCACAAAAAACTACAAAGGGTCGTGAATGAAGCCCAGTCCATCACTCAAACCAGCCTCCCATTCATTGACTCTGTCTACACTTCCCGCTGCCTCGGAAAGGCAGCCAGCATAATCAAGAACTCCACGCACTCCGGACATTCTCTCTTCCACCTTCTTCTGTCGGGAAAAATAGACAAATGTCTGAGGACACGTACCAACCGACTCAAGAACAGCTTCTTCCCTGCTGCCATCAGACGTTTGAATGAACCTATCTCATATTAAGTTGATCTTTCTCTACACCCTAGTTATGATTGTAACACTGTATTCTGCACCCTCTCCTTTCCTTCTCTATGAACGGTATGCTTTGTCGGTATAGCACGCAAGAAACAATACTTTTCATTGTATGCAAATACATGTGACAATAATAAATCAAATCAAACCAGTTCAGTTTCTGGTCAGTGGTAACCCCCAGGATGTTGATAGTGGGGATTCAGCGATAGTAATGCCATTGAATGCAAAGGGGGCCATGGGTAGATTCTCTCTTGTTGGAGATGGCCATTGCCTGGCATTTTGACATGAATGTTACATGAATGTTACCATTGTCCAGGTCTTGCTGCATTTGAACATGGACTACTTCAGTATCTGAGGAGTTATGAATAGAGCTGAACACTGTGCAGTCATCATAGAACATCCCCATCTCTGACCTAATTTTTTTATTCATGGGTGTTGCTGGCTGGCCAGCATTTCTTGCCCATCCCTAGTTGCCCTTGGAGGTCAATTGAAAGTCAACCACATTGCTGTGGCTCTGGAGTCACAAGTAGGCCAGACCGGGGAAGGACAGCAGATTTCCTTTTCTAAAGGACATGAGTGAACCAGATGGGTTTTTCTGACAATGGTTTCATGGTCATCAGTAGATTCTAAATTCAAGATATTTTTATTGAATTCAAATTCCACCATCTGCCATGGCGGGATTCGAACCCAGTCCCCAGAACATTAGCTGAGTTTCTGAATTAATAGTCCAGCAATAATGCCATGAGGCCATCGCCTCCCCTAATGTTAGAAGGAACATCATTGATGAAGCAGCTGAAGATGGTTGGGCTAGAGTCACTACCCTGAGGAACTCCTGCAGTGATATCTGGGACTGAGATGATTGACCTTCAACCATCACCACCATCTTTCTTTGAGCTAAATATGACTCCAACCAGCAGAGAGGTTTTACAGGCAGTGATTCCCATTGACTCCAGTTTTGCTCGGGCTCATTGATGCCATACATGATCAAATGCTGCCTTGATGTCGAGGGCTGTCACTTTCACCTCACCTCTGGAGTTCAGCTCTTTTGTCCATGTTTGAACCAAGGCTATAATGAGGTCAGGAGCTGAGTGACCCCGGAGGAACATAAACTGAGCATCCGTGAGCAGTTTATTGCTAAGCAAGCATCGCCTGATATCACTTGAATGATGATCAAGAGTAGATAGGACGTTAATTGGCCGGATTGGATTTGTCCTGCTTTATGTGGAGAGGAAATACCTGGATAATTTTCCACAGTGCTGGGTGGATGCAATGGAAAACCAAGGCCCTGTCTGCTCTCTCAGGTGGATTTAAAAGAATCTGTGGTTATTATTTATAGAAGATTTTACTTTATTCATTTAGGCCGCACTTGGAATATAGTGTTCCATTCTGGTCGCCACATTACCAAAAGGATGTGGAAGCTTTGGAGAAGATACAGAAAAGATTTACCAGGATGTTGCCTGGTATGGAGGACATTAGCTATGAGGAGAGGTTGGAGAAACTTGGTTTGTTCTCACTGGAACGGCGGAGGTTGAGGGGCGACCTGATAGAAGTCTATACGATTATGAGGGGCATGGACAGAGTGGATAGTCAGAAGCTTTTTCCCAGGGTGGAAGAGTCAATTACTAGGGGGCATAAGTTTAAGGTGCGAGGGGCAAGGTTTAAAGGAGATGTACGAGGCAAGTTTTTTACACAGAGGGTGGTGGGTGCCTAGAACTCACTGTCGGGGGCGGGTAGTGGAAGCAGATACGATAGTGAGTTTTAAGGGGCGTCTGGACAAATATATGAATAGGATAGGAATAGAGGGATATGGTCCCTGGAAGGGTAGGGGGTTTTAGTTCAGTCAGGCAGCATGGTTGGTGCAGGCTTGGAGGGCCAAGGGCATGTTCCTGTGCTGTAATTTTCTTTGTTCTTTGTTCTTTGTTCTTTAAGAGCGGGATAATTCTCCCTTGTGTCTTTACCAATATTTACCCCTCAAGCAACATCACTAAAAACATTTTCTGATTATTATTACATTGCTGGAACTTCCTGTCTGTAAATTGGCTGCTATGTTCCCTAATTATAACAATGGCTACACTTCAAAAAGTACTTAAATTGGTGATGAGGTGCTTTGAGATGCCCTGAAGGATAGATGCAAGTTTTTTTTTCCATCTGTAACTTGTTTTGTACTGTAATTATTTAGCTGAGAATACATTAATAGCATTGATCAGGTTTGCAGCCCAGTTAGATTGTCCGAAGATGTGCTGTCACTTGCAAATTGCTAAAGAAAGAGACATGTTGCTGAAGTTTTTCAACTTGCACTCATCAGGACAGGACAAGAGTACCAAATCTCACAGGGAACAACAATTTATACTGCATCAGAAAAGAGTGCTGATTGGTTGCCATGTCAACTCTGATGGAGGCACTGCTATGGAAAACATCCCCGTGGCTTTCTCTTGATTCAAAAAATATGCGCAATGCCTGGACATGTACCTTTTGCCTGCAGAGGGCAGATTGCTGATATGAATAAAATGTTAATTCCAAAACTGCCAGTTGAGGAAGAATGAGTCTCAAGTTAGCTTTCACCTTAAAGCAGGTTTATTTCCAAGCCAGCAAAGGAAAATCATAGACTCTCGCAGTTCCTCTTGGACACTCAGGGTGGAATTTTCCTGACTTGCCTGCTACAGGAATCGTAGTGAGGAGGGGGGGGAGGGGTGGGCCATGCTAAGGTCTATTGACCTTGGGTGGGGTTTTCCGGTTTTGGGGCAAGCACAGCTGGAAAATCCCACCTTCAGAGTGAACTGGCTTATACTCTCAGAGTGCTTGTTTCATAGATAGAATCCCTACAGTGCAGAAGAAGGCCATTCGGCCCATCAGGCTTGCACCGACTCTCTGACAGAGCATCCCACCCAGGTCTTAACCCCGTAACCCCACATATTTGTCTTGCTAATCCCCCTAATCTACACATGTTTGGACACTAAGGGGCAATTTAGCAATTGTGCCTACTTCTTACTTTCTTTCCCTCTTTCCTTCCTTTCTTTCTTTTTTCTTTCTTTTTCCTTTCTTCCTTTCTTTCTATTTGGGTTGCAAGTAGGCTTACATTAACACTGCAACAAAGTTACTGTGAAAATCCCCTAGCCGCCACACTCCGGCGCCTGTTCGGGTACACTGAGAGAGAACTTAGCATAGCCAATGCACCTAGCCAGCACGTCTTTCGGACTGTGGGAGAAACCGGAGAACCCAGAGGAAATCCATGCAGACACGGGGAGAATGTACAGACTCTGCACAGTTAGTGACCCAAGCCGGGAATTGAACCCGGATCCCTGGCACTGTGAGGCAGCAGTGCTAACCACTGATGAGCCCAAAAGATCATTTTAAATTGGCTTTTAATGTAACTCTTGATTATTCAGCAAGTCCTGTCCAATCATGAACTCACATCTAATGTTAGACATTGCATTCTGAGTTTTGCAAGCATGGGCAGGTTGAATACAGTCAGTAAGTACCCTGCCCACTGCAAACGACCAAAGTGATGAGCTGTTTGATACAATCGGTGTGGCCCACATGTACCTGGCATTGCCTTGGCACTGAAATCCATAGACCGCCACGGTGGATGTCTTTTCAATTTGACAACAGTATCCTGTTAGTGGAGAATAGGCAGCAAGGCATTTGCTCACCGGGCAAGTTTGACTCCAAAATAGGGAACATCAAAGCATTTCGGTGGGATGCCCTGATCAGATTATTGCTCCCTGTGTATTGTGGAAACTCACGTATGGGCCTAAGGTGACCATGTTTGGAACTTATAGAGTGCTAACTCTACCTCCAATTGCCCTAGAAGGCTAAAATATCTCAAAGGTTTAAGCTCATTCTGCTACTAAATAGGTATTTTTCACACTTTCTACACGTTTCACAATAGGCAGTGCACTGACCGCACACAACTGTGCTTCCAAAACTCAGACATAGTGGGTGGAATTTTCCCGTCCCGCCCGCCACGGAAATCGTAATGGGCGGGACACGAACCATGCAAAGGTCTGTTGAACACGGATGGGATTTTCCAGTCTTGGGATGAGCGCAGCTGGAAAATCCCGCCCAGTGTCAAATGTTCGATGTGATTTTGCGATTGGGCAGCACATGCTGAATAATCCCAAGGTGGCACAGTGGTTAGCACAGTGGTTAGCACTGCTGCCTCACAGCGCCTGGGAACTGGGTTCGATTCCCAGCTTGGGTCACTGTCTGTGTGGACCCGTTCTCCCCATGTCTGTGTGGGTTTCCTCCGGGTGCTCCGGTTTCCTCCCACACTCCAAAGATGTGCGGTTTAGGTGGATTGGCCAAGCTAAATTGCCCCTTAGCGTCAGGGGGACTAGATAGGGTAAATGCATGGGAATAGGGCCTAGGTAGGATTGTGGTCGGTGCAGACTCGATGGGCCAAATAGCCTCCTTCTGCACTGTATGGATTCTATTAAAAAAATCTATATAAGTGGATTAAGCACTTAAAAAGCAATTTAAGATGATCAGTTGGACTCGCAATTTCACTCATTTATGCTTGCTAGAAGCTACACATATTCATACACAGGGGACCTGTCCTCTGCAGGCAAAAGAAACATGTCCAGGCGTTGCTCCTTTTTTGAATGAAACAGAAGTGTGAGAAACAGTAGTTCCCTGGTGTATTCTCCATAGTAATGCCTCAACTAATCAGGGTCAATCATAGAATGCCTACAGTGCAGAAGGAGGCCATTCAGCCCATCAAGTCTGCACTGACTCTCTTTTCAGAATATCTTACCCAGACCCTCTCCTCTGCCCTATTCCCATAACCCCACACATTTACCATGGCTACTCCCCCCTTAACCTACACATCACTAAGGGACACTAAGGGGCAATTTAGCATGGCCAATCCAACTAATCTGAATATCTTTGGATTGTGGGAGGAAACTGGAGCACCCGGAGGAAAGTCACGCCGACACGGGGAGAATGTGCAAACTCCACACAGACGGTCACCCAAGGCCAGAATCGAACCCGGCCCCTGGAGCTGTGAGGCAGCAGTGCTAACCATTGTGCCACCGTGTCACCTTGCCAATTAATCATCATCTTTTTATTCATGCTATTTAAATTGTTGCACCCTTTGAAATTTGGTATTCTTGCATCTGTCCTGATGAGTGCAAGATGAAAAGCATGCCTTTTTTTTCAGCAATCTGCACATTCTACTATCAAGCGACTAGTAAACCTTGGTTCTGTGGGAATTTCTGCCCACAATTATGAGGCATATCTCTGGAGCAAATTCACTCAGGCAATGTAAATCTCTCGACTTTCATGAGTGGCGATTTATTATTAGCTGGTGTCCTGCCTCTGACGTATTCAATTTATTGGCTTCCAGTATTGAGAAATGCAGGCAATTCATTGTGGCACTAAAAATAGGAGATTACACAAGACCCCATCATGCATTAAGGGTTATTGGCAGGAATGACATCCATCTATTATTGTATTTAAACAGCAGGGGAAAAACAAATGCAACACTGGAATGTTTAAATGGACACTAAATTTGTCCCAACAGGCTACCCTGAGAATCAAAGCGCAATGGTCACTATGCTAATTAAATGGGTATTGAAGATGGAGTCGGACTGTATGGTTTCAATGAAAACACACTGGGTGGCACGGTGCCACAGTGGGTTAGCACTGCTGCCTCACAGCGCCAAGGACCCGGGTTTGATTCCCGGCCTGGGTCACTGTCTGTGTGGAATCTGCACGTTCTCCCCGTGTCTGCGTGAGTTCCCTCCGGGTGCTCCGGTTTCCTCCCACAATGCAAAGATGTGCAGGTTAGTTGGATTTGCCATGCCAAATTGCCTTTAGTGTCCCAAGATGTGTAGGTTAGGGGGATTAGCCATAGTAAAATGTGTGAGTTTATGGGGACAGGGCCTGGATAGGAGATTCAGTGCAGGCTCGATGGGCCAAACGGCCTCCTTCTGCACTGTAGGGATTCTATGATTCGGAGATCTCAGGATGTCCCAAAGTGCCAGTGAAATAATTTTGAACTCCTTATTGCAACATAGAAAATGCAGTACCCAATGTGGACACAGCGAATTCCCACCGCAATGTGGTCGTGACTGAATAATCTTGTTTTGTGATGTTTTAAAGTTTATTTATTAGTGTCACAAGTAGGCTTACATTAAGTGAAAATCCCCTCGTCGCCACACTCCGGCGCCTGTTCGGGTACACTGAGGGAGAATTTAGCACGGCCAATGCACCTAATCAGCATATCTTTCAAACTGTGGGAAGAAACCGGAGCACCCGGAGGAAACCCACGCAGACACAGGGAGAACGTGCAGACTCCGCACAGACAGTTACCCAAGCCGTGAATCGAACCGGGGTCCCTGGTGCTGTGAGGCGGCAGTGCTAACCACTATGCCACCATGACACCTGTGATGTCGATTGAGGGAGAAAATTGGTGAGGACATCCAGGAGACCCCCCTTGCCCTTCTTCAATTTAGTACCACAGGATCTTTTACATCCATCTGAGCGGGCAAACAGGGTACGAAGTTATCATCCGAATGATGGTACCCCCGACAGTGCGGCACTCCCTTGGTACTGCAGTGGACTGTCAGAGTGGATTATGTCCCTGGTTCTAGTCTCCCCCATAGGAGAACATCCTCCCGGTATCCACTCAATCGAGTCGCTTCAGAGTGACAAGTGAATCCCGTAACAAGTCAATGCCTTCATTGGAAATGGCAGGTGCTGGGAGTTCGTACTTGTTGCTATTATGACTTCAACCACCAGGTAAAAAGCTCAAAAGTAAGATTCGAAAGGGCAATGAAAGCTCTTCAGTTACGAGTAATAATCTGCTGCATGGATTCAATTTTGTTTTTGTTCATTTGTGGGACATAAAGTCACAGAGTCACAGAGGTTTACAGTATGGAAACAGACCCTTCGGCCCAACTGTCCATGCCGTTCTTTTTTTAACAACTAAGCTAATCCCAATTGCCCGCGTTTGGCCCATATCCATCTACACCCATCTTACCCACGTAACTGTCTAAACACCTTTTAAAAGACAAAATTCTACCCGCCTCTACTGCTACCTCTGGCAGCTTGTTCCAGATACTCACCACCCTCTGTGTGAAAAAATTGCCCCTCTGGACCCTTTTGTATCTCTCCCCTCTCACCTTAAACATATGCCCTCTAGTTTTGGGAAAAGATATTGACTATCTAACTGATCTATGCCCCTCATTATTTTATACACCACTATAAGATCACCTCTAAGTCTTCTACACCCCAGAGAAAAAAGTCTCAATCTATCCAGCCTCTCCTTATAACTCAATCCATCAAGTCCCGGTAGCATTCTCGTAAATCTTTTCTGCATTCTTTCTAGTTTAATAATATCCTTTCTATAATAGGGTGACCAGAATTACACACCGTATTCCAAATGTGGCCTTACCAATATCTTGTACAACTTCTTAAAGATGTCCCAACTCCCGTATTCAATGTTCTGACCAACGAAAACAAGCCTGCCAAATGTCCTCTTCATCACTCTGTCCACCTGTGACTCCACTTTCAATGAGTTATGAACCTCTAACCCAGATCTCTTTGTTCTATAACTCTCCCCAACACCCTACCATTAACTGAGTAAGTCCTGCCCTGGTTCGATCTACCAAAATGCATCACCTTGCATTTATCTAAATTAAACTCCATCTGCCATTCATCAGCCCATTGGCCCAATTGATCAAGATCCCGTTGCAATCCGAGATAACCTTCTTCACTGTCCACTATGCCACCAATCTTGGTGTCATCTGCAAACTTACTAACCATGCCTCCTATATTCTCATCCAAATCATTAATATAAGTGACAAATAACAGTGGACCCAGCACCGATTCCTGAGGCACACCGCTGGTCACAGGCCTCCAGTTTGAAAAACAACCCTCTACAACCACCCTCTGTCTTCTGTCATCAAGCCAATTTTGTATCCATTTAGCTACCTCACCCTGGATCCCGTGAGATTTAACCTTATGCAACAACCTACCATACGGTGCCTTGCTAAAGTCCATGTAGACAACATCAACTGCCCTGCCCTCATCGACCTTCTTGGTTACCCCTTCAAAAACTCAATCAAATTTGTGAGACATGATTTTCCACTCACAAAGCCACTCTGACTGTCCATAATCAGTTCTTGCATCTCAAAATGCCTGTCGATCCTGTCTCTCAGAAAACCTTTTAAGAACTTACCCACTACAGATATGAGGCTCACCAGCCTGCAGCCCTTCTTAAACAAGGACACAACATTTGCCACTCTTTTCCCTGCAGCCCTTCTTAAACAAAGACACAACATTTGCCACTCTCCAATCTTCAGGCACCTCACCTATGGCTGTTGATGATTCAAATATTTCTTCTTGGGGACCCGCAATTTCCTCCCTAGCCTCCCACAATGTTCCGGGGATTTATCTATCTTGATGCGCTTTAAGATTTCCAGCACCGCCTTCTCTGTTCTATGTACATTCCTCAAGACATCACTGTTTATTTCCCCAAGTTCCCTAACATCCATGCCCTTCTCAACAGTGAATACTGATGAGAAATATTTATTTAGGATCTCACCCATCTCTTGTGGATCCGCACATAGATGACCTTGTTGATCCTTAAGAGGCCCTACTCAGTCCCGAGTTACTCTTTTGCCCTTTATGTACTTATAGAATCTCTTTGGATTCTCCTTTGCCTTATCTTGCTAAAGTCATGGGTGTTGCTGGCTGACCAGCATTTATTGCCCATCCCTAGTTCCCCAAGGGCAGTTGGGAGTCAACCACATTGCTGTGGCACTGGAGTCACATGTAGGCCAGACCAGGTAAGGACGGCAGATTTCCTTCCCTAAAGGACATTAGTGAACCAGATGGGTTTTTCCGAGAATTGACAATAGTTTCATGGTCATCAGTAGATTCTTAATTCCAGATTTTTTTTATTGAATTCAAATTCCACTATCTGCCGTGGCGGGATTCGAACCCTGGTCCCCAGAACATTAGCTGAGTTTCTGGATTAATAGTCTCGCGAAAATACCACTAGGCCATCACCTCTCCTTTTGCATGGTGACGTAATGTTGTGTGAATGTGGACATGTTATTTCAATGCTGAATCAGTGTTTAGGTAACAGGATTAGTATCATCAGCTGGATGTTATTGAGTGGGGGTCTGACTGGCTGCTCCACATGAGGCATGAGTTACACGGCCTGTTCTCCGTACCACGTACTTCATTCACTGCTTTGCAAAATCTGTTTGAGCTCTCTTCCCCCGTGAACAAGTACCTCCTGCTTCTCATTTGCTGAATGAATCAGTTTGGCTCAGAGTCAGGAACCTCTGCGTTCAAACCTCACTCGGAATTTGAGTGCATAATCTCAGTCGACACTTCAGTGCCACATGGAGGGAGTGACGCACAGCTAGACATGCTTTGTTTCATCTAACAGAAAGAGAGAAATGCTTCTTAAAATTCTTCCATGGGATATATGAGAGAGAGAGAACATCATTAACACAGTAAAACATTCCATGTGCAACAGTGTTATCGGGCAAAATGTGCCTCCGAGACACATAAGGAGGTTTCTAGGTCAGGTGAACAAAAGGTTGGTCGAACCTCTAGGTTATAAAGATTGAGTTGAGGGAGTGGAGGTGGAGACACTTAGGGAGGGAATTCCAGAGCTTAGAGCCCAGGGAGTAAAAGACACGGAGGAAAGAAAATTGGGAATCTTTAGGAGGCCGGGATTGGAGGAGCACCAAGAACTTGGGTTAATAACAAAGTACAAAGAACTGTACAGCACAGGAACAGGCCCTTTGGCCCAACTAGCCTGTGCCGACACATGACACCTTTTTAAACTAAAGATCTTTTGCTTCTACACGGTCCATATCCCTCTATTCCCTGCCAATATATGTATCTGTAAAGATGCCTCTTAAATGTTGCTACTGTATCTGCTTCTACCACCTCCTCGGGCAGCGCATTCAAGGCACTTACCACCCTCTGTGTAAAATACTTACCTCTCACATCTCCTTTAAACTTGACCCCTTTTACCTCAAACCTATTGTGGTGAACCATCGTTGGTTCACCACTGGGGGTTGTTATTATATTACTGTTGGGCTAGGGTGTTGTTACTGTGGGGGTTGTACAATGTTGTTGGGTTAGGGTGTTTACCTGTTATAAGAGTTATCATGGCACATTCCAGTGGGGTCCCGCCTCCGGTGGCGAGGTATAAGACCCCCTGCTCCGGTAGGACCCCTTCAGTCTGAACTGGTGTATTTGTGTTAGTAGTTCCATTGTTACTCTATTAAAGCCTTCAATATCGAAGCCTTGGTTCCACGTGCTTAATTGTCGCGCATCACCTATGTCCCGTAGTAATTGACATTTATACCCTGGGAAAAAACTCCAACTATCCATTCTATCCATGTCTCTCATAATCTGGTGAACTGGAATCAATGGGTATCGGGGGGAAAACTCTCCACTGGTTGGAGGCATACCTGGGTACATAAAGAGATGGTTGTGGAGGGTCAGTCATCTCAGCTCCAGGAGTCCCTCAGGGTAGTGTCCCAGGCCTAACCATCTTCAGCTGCTTCATCAATGACCTTCCCTCTGTCATAAGGTCAAAAGTGGGGATGTTCGCCGATGATTGAACAATGTTCAGCACCATTCACAACTCCTCAGATACTGAAGCAGTCCGTGTTCAAATACAACAAGATCTGGACAATATCCAGGCTTGGGTTGACAAGTGGCAAGTAACATTCGCGCCACACAAATGCCAGGCAATGACCATCACCAATAAGAGACACTCTAATCACCACCCTTTAGCATTCAATGGTGTAACCATCACTGAATCCCCCACTGTCAACATCCTTGGGGTTGCCATTGACCAGAAACTCAACAGGACTCACCACATAGACACAGTGGCTACAAGGGCAAGTCAGAGGCTAGGAATACTGCGGTGAGTAACTCACCTCCTGGCTCCCCAAGGCCTATCTATCATCTACAAGGCACAAGTCAGGAGGGTGATGGAATATTCCTCACTTGCCTGGATGGGTGCAGCTCCAACAACACTCAAGAAGCTTGACACCATCCAGGACAAAGCAGCCCCGCTTGATTGGCACCACATCCACAAACATCCACTCCCTCCATCACTGACGCTCAGTAGCAGCAGTGTGTACTATCTACAAGATGCATGGCAGCAATTCACCAAAGATCCTTAGACAGCACCTTCCAAACCCATGACCACTTCCATCTAGAAAGACAAGGGCGGCAGATTAATGGAAACACCACCACCTGCAAGTTCTCCTCCAAGCCACTCACCATCTTGACTTGGAAATATATCGCCGTTCCTTTGCAGTCGCTGGGTCAAAATCCTGGAATTCCCTCCCTAATGCCATTGTGGATCAACCCACAGAACATGGACTGCAGCGATTCAAGAAGGCAGCTCACCACCACCTTCTCAAGGGCAACTAGGGATGGGCAATAAATGCTGGCCAGCCAGCGATGCCCATGTCCCACAAATGAATAAAAATAAACTTCTATCAGGTTGCCCCTCAGCCTCCGATGTTCAAGTGAAAACAAACCAAGTTTGTCCAATCTTTCCTCATAGCTAATATCCTCCAAACCAGGCAACATCCTGGTAAACCTTCTGTCCCCTTTCCAAAGTCTCCACATCCTTCTGTTAGTGTGGCGACCAGAACTGTCCACAATATTCCATATGTGGCCGAACTAAAGTTCTATACAGCTGCAATATGACTTGCTAGTTTTTATATTGAAGGTAAGCATGCCATACACCTTCCTGACCACTTGTTGCAATCCTGTCACAATGAAATGCATTCTCCGGTTGTGAGAGCAGTCCTTACAAATTGGGGAAAGGTTAGGGCATTATTCTTAAGTATGTGTAAGAATCGGTTTCCGTCTGTGTGAGTGGGGAGGAAAAGGGAACCTGTATCCCCTGGGATTTGCGAATAAACCTATGTTCATCGAATCATCGAATCCCTACAGTACAGAAGGAGGCCATTTGACCCATTGAGCCTGCACTGACAACAACCCCACACGAGCCCCATCCCCGTAACCCCAACATATTTACTCTGCTAGTCCCCCTGACACTAAGGAGAAATTTAGCATGGCCAATCAACCTAACCTGCACATCTTTGTTAAAGAAAGACTGGCCCAAGACTGACCTCCTTTATTGAGTGAATGAGCAATGAAACCTTGATGGGTTTTAGAGCTAAAGGAGGTTACAGAAATTGGGGGAATTGGGATCTTGGAGGGATTTAAACATGGGAGGATTTTAAATTTTGAAGTGTAGTCAAGCTGGAAGCCAATGTAGGTTTGCAAGTGCATTGGTGCTGGGTGAATGGGATTTGACACCGCTACATAAACAGACCAACTTGCCAATCATTCCAGCATTGTGTGTGTGTCAGAGTTTACTGTGCACCCATAGAATCCTGTAGATTCCACACAGTGGAGAAGGAGGCTATCTGGCTCATCGAGTCTGCACTGACTCTCCAACAGAGCATCTTACCCAGGTCCACCCCCACCCTATCACCGTAACCCACATATTTGTCTCACTCATCCCCCTAACCTACACATCTTGGGTCACCGTGCTAAATTCTCCCTCAGTGTACCCGAACAGGTGCCAGAGTGTGGCGACTAGGGGATTTTCACAGTAACTTCATCGCAGTGTTAATGTAAGCCTACTTGTGGCACTAATAAATAAATTTTGAACTTTGAGTATGCAGAGAATTTAGAAGCTCTCACTGATGTTGGTGGAAAGCTCTGTGCAGTCTTTAGGTTGTGACGTACGTCGTATCAAATCAAATTCTTTACACCCTCCCACCGCCACCTTCAGGTACTTACTCTATCACACATTATTGTGTTGTGAGAACATGTGGGCACTTCACACAATGAATTACCTTTGGAATCTGGCTGCTGTTATAAATCAATTAATCCAAAACAGAGTCAGGCCGGTAATGACAGCGGTGTAGATGCGGATTAATACCACAGATTATATGTGTATTGCCTGCTGACTGTCGCTTCACCAGCTCCACGCTACCCTCAGTGTGAAGTTTAATAACTTTCAAAAGGCAGACAAATTAGCTTTTCATTATAACATAATGAAATCAGAGCGAACAATTAAATCTGTGTGACAGGGTAACAATGCCTCGCAGGAAAAAAAAGGCCAAATCTAATTTATAAAAAACTCCTTTCCGCTGGATATGAATGTACATTTGAATTGCCCAGTGCAGGGCTCAGTGCTGGCTGCCTCCATTATCAAGCTTCAATGACACAAGAACACAAGGATGAAGCGACCCGTTCAATCTCACCGTTCCCCCCCCCCCCCGTCCCCCACACTCCCCACTGAGTCTGAGACCATTCAAGCTCCCTCTTTGTCAAGGTGCCTCTGTTTGCTTTGAGCAGTAACATTGTGGATGGGCAAACAGTATTTCTTTATTTAATTTATGTTTTTTATTAGTGTCACAAGTCGGCTTACATTAACACTGCGATGAAGTTACTGTGAAAATCCTCGAGTCGCCACACTCCAGCGCCTGTTCGGGTACACTGAGGGAGAATTTAGCACGGCCAATGTACCCTAACCAGCACGTCTTTTGGACTGTGGGAGGAAACCGGAGCACCCTGAGGAAACCCACGCAGACATGGGGAGAACATGCAATCTCCACACAGACAGTGACCCAAGGCCAGGAATTGAACCCGGGTCCCTGGCGTCAGTAAGTTAGGAGCAGAAGGTGGCCTTTCATAGAATCATAGAATCCCTACAGTGCAGAAGGAGGCCATTCGGCCCATCGGGTCTGCACCGACCACAATCCCACCCAGGCCCTATCCCATAACCCCATGCATTTACCCTAGCTAGTTCCCCTGACACTAAGGAGCAATTTAGCCAATCCACCTAACCCGCGCATCTTTGGACTGTGGGAGGAAACTGGAGCACCTGGAGGAAACCCACACAGACATGGGGAGAACGTGCAAACTCTACACTGACAGTGACCCATGTCGGGAATCGAACCCGGGTCCCTGGCACTGTGAGGCACTGGTGCTAACCACTGTGCCACCGTGCCGCCCCTTCAACACCTCCGGCCAGTTCTGGCATTCTTTTTGTCCATTTATGGGATGTTGGCTTCGTTGGCTAGTCCAGAATTTATTGGTCATCCCTAATTGCCCTTGAGAAGGTGGCAATGAGCTGCCTTCTTGAATCGCTGCAGTCCATGTGGTGTAGGCAGCCACAATGCTGGTATTCCAGGATTTTGACCCAGCCACAGTGAAGGAGTTGCCGATAGAATTCCAAGTCAGGATGGTGAGTGGTTTGGAGGGGAACCTGCAGGTGGTGGTGTTCCCAGGTATCTGCTGCCCTTGTCCTTCTAGACGGCAGAGGCCGTAGGTTGGGAAAGTGCTGTCCAAGGAACCTTGGTTGATATTTGTACGTGCCATATATATTGCGGTTTGCATTCCTCACACTAACTGTCTCATCTCGATCTGGGATTTAAGAGATGTGTATTGTCTCCAGCTGGGACAGTTAGTGAGATTTTGCAAGCCCAGGCAAGTCATGGGGGTTACAGATAGTGTGACATGAACCCAAGATCCCGATTGAGGCCGTCTTCATGTGTGAGGAACTTGGCTATCAGTCTCTGCTCAGCGACTCTGCGTTGTCGTGTGTCATGAAGGCCGCCTTGGAGAACGCTTACCCGAGCAGAGACTGATAGCCAAGTTCCGCACACATGAGGACAGCCTCAACCGGGATCTTGGGTTCATGTCACACTATCTGTAACCCCCATGACTTGCCTGGGCTTGCAAAGTCTCACTAACTGTCCCGGCTGGAGACAATACACATCTCTTTAACCTGTGCTTAACCCTCTCTCCACCCACATTGTCTGTACCTTTAAGACTTGATTACCTGTAAAGACTCGCATTCCAACCATTATTTTGTCTTCTGAAGAGGTCGGTGCAGTTTTTCGCTGTGGCGCGTCGGAACTGTCGATCGATGAGTCGAGCGCCATATCCTGTTCGTATGAGGGCATCTTTCAGCGTCTGGAAGTGTCTGTTGCGATCCTCCTCATCCGAGCAGATCCTGTGTATTCGGAGGGCTTGTCCGTAGGGGATGGCTTCTTTAATGTGTTTAGGGTGGAAGCTGGAGAAGTGGAGCATCGTGAGGTTATCCGTGGGCTTGCAGTACAGTGAAGTGCTGAGGTGACTGTCCTTGATGGAGATGCGTGTGTCCAAGAATGCAATCGATTCCGGAGAGTAGTCCCTGGTGAGTCTGATGGTGGGATGGAACTTGTTGGACCTCCTCAGAAGACAAACACGGGACACGGCGGACAGTGTACCCTTCGTCGTCCAGTACTTCCCCGGAGTGGAGAAGCTACAACATCTTCTCCGGAGCCTTCAACATGTCATTGATGAAGACGAACATCTCACCAAGGCCATCCCCACACCCCCACTTCTTGCCTTCAAACAACCGCACAACCTCAAACAGACCATTGTCCGCAGCAAACTACCCAGTCTTCAGGAGAACAGTGACCACGACACCACACAACCCTGCCACAGCAACCGCTGCAAGACGTGCCGGATCATCGACACAGATGCCATCATCTCACGTGAGAACACCATCCACCAGGTACACGGTACATACTCTTGCAACTTGGCCAACGTTGTCTACCTGATACGCTGCAGGAAAGGATGTCCCGAGGCATGGTACATTGGGGAGACCATGCAGACACTACGACAACGGATGAATGAACACCGCTCGACAATCACCAGGCAAGACTGTTCTCTTCCTGTTGGGGAACACTTCAGCGGTCACGAGCATTCGGCCTCTGATCTTCGGGTAAGCGTTCTCCAAGGCTGCTTTCATGACACACGATAACGCAGAGTCGCTGAGCAGAGACTGATAGCCAAGTTCCGCACACATGAGGACGGCCTCAACCGGGATCTTGGGTTCATGTCACACTATCTGTAACCCACACGACTTGCCTGGGCTTGCAAAATCTCACTTACTGTCCTGGCTGGAGACAATACACATCTCTTTAACCTGTGCTTAACCCTCTCTCCACTCACATTGTCTGTACCTTTAAGACTTGATTACCTGTAAAGACTCACATTCCAACCATTATTTTGTAAATTGAGTTTGTGTCTTTATATGCCCTGTTTGTGATCAGAACTCCCACTCACCTGACGAAGGGGCAGCACTCTGAAAGCTAGTGGCTTTTGATACCAAATAAACCTGTTGGACTTTAACCAGGTGTTGTGAGACTTCTACCTGTGTTTACCCCAGTCCAACACTGCATCTCCACATCTCGGTTAATTCAAACAGCAAGCTGATCACTCCCACGCCCACTGCTCTTTCTCCACCCCATGCACATTTTTCACCCTCATTTCTCCAATTCCTCTTTGGAAATTACTAGTGAATCTCCTTCCACCTCCTTTCCAGGCTTCGCTTTCCTGATCGTAACAGCGTTTAAAAAGATCTCCTCATTTCCTCTCTGCTTTGTTGCTGATTGCCTTCAATCTGAGTCCTCTTGTTACAAACACTCCTTGCAGAGGAATCAATTTCTCCTTATTTACTCCATCTAAACTCTGTGTGATTGGGAACACTTCCTATCAAATCTCCTCTTAATCTTCGCTGTTCTAAGGAGAACAATCCCAGCTCCTCTAATCTCTCTATGTGATTGAAGTGATTAGGGACAGTTCCTGGCTGTGGATGATGGCAAACCATTACATTTATTACTGACAGAACTTGGCTGGATTAACACAGGCTCCTTAGATACAGAGGCTGGAACTTTCTGGCTGTTCGCAACGACGGGATCTTCCAGTCCCTCCGACAGTGCACCTTCAGCAGCATGGGGTGCGTTCATCGGGAAACCCTGTTGATAATGGCAGGGTTGGATATGGATTCGATCTTGGTTTCCAGGCTGCGGCGTTTGCTGTAGAGCTGGTGAATGAGGGGGTTGAGGAGTGTGAGAGAGGTGCGACGGCAAAGTCTCTCAGCGTAGTCTGTGTTATAGGTTGACCTGAGTGGGTTCGTGATCCGTAGTCCTTTCGGTATCTTGTCTGCTTTCTTGCATGTTTGTAGAAACTTGATGTCTGTGTCGATATGCGCGATCTTCTTGGAGATCCTCTCCACTTGGAGCCTCGACTTGGAGATAATGGCAGGACCAGACGATCCTGCCACTGACCAATAGTGGGCCACCTTTGCTGCCGCGGACCAGTTGGCAGATTGTGCAGAGAATCCCATCATGAGACTCCCACCCCTTCAGTCTGCGCTGAACTTATAGTTCCACCACTGGCGGGTTGGAATTGAGGTGGGCGCAAACACAAAATCTCTCAGCTGGCCCTCTCGCCGGGTTCCTGCCAACCCCTCCACAATTTTACACTGGGGAGGGCAAGGCCCAGCCCTGCCTGCCCACTCTTGCCCTAGTTGAGGCCCTTAAGTAACCAATTATTAACGGCACGGTGGTACAGTGGTACGGAGGCTCTGCTGCCTCACAGCGCCAAGGATCCGGGTTCAATTCCAGCCTCCGGTGACTGGGTGATGTACCTGGTCCTGAACACCAGAGAGCTGGGAAACCAGGAGCAAGAGAAGGCCATTCGGCCCTGCGAGACTGCTCTGCCATTCATTATGATCATGGCTGATCATCCAACTCAGTCGCCTGATTCCCCCTACCCTCCCCCTGATATCCTTTGATCCCATTCCCCCTGTAATGACTTCAACCAGGCCATTGAGGTTTGCCTATTGGAATATGAACTCCCTGATTAAGGAGTCAATTAATGGGCCAATCAGGGAATCTTTTCCTTGTATTTAACTGGGAGTGTCAGTTCCTCTGGCACTCCCGAAGGTAGACTGCTGACTGATAGCACTCTGTGCGCTGCTGTTGGAATTTTATAAGTCTCCATGAGATCCCCCCATCATTCTTCTGAACTCCAGTGAGTACAATCCTAGCTGACTCAATCTCTTCTCATCCCAGGAATCAATCTGGTAAACCTTTGCCGTATTCCCTCTAGAGCAAGAACATCCATCCTCCAAATGGGAGACCAAGACCAGACATTTCCTGTCCCGCCCGCCACGGGAATTGTAGCGGAGGAGTGGGGGAGGGGGTGGTGGGCAGACCACGCAAAGGTCTGTTGACCTCAGGCGGGATTTTCCGGTTTTGGGGTGAGCGCGGCTGGAAAATCCCACTCCAAAACTGCGCACAGGCTCTGAGAACAGAGGGGTGGGATTTTCCAGATTTTCCAGCATTTTCTAGAACATAGAACAATACAGTACAGCACAGAACAGGCCCTTCGGCCCACGATGTTGTGCTGAGCTTTATCTGAAACCAAGATCAAGCTATAGAACATAGAACAGTACAATACAGAACATCCTGTTTTTGTTTTAGATTCCAGCAGCCGCAGTATTTTGCTTTTATTTTTATTTCCCTGTTTTACTGGTGTCCCATTTTAAATATACAAGACCAGTTTGGACTGGCATTCTCATTTCCCCGTTTTTACTGTTTGTTCTTTCTGAGTGGAATGGAGGAGTGTGGAGTTAGTGTAGAAGACCAGATGTGATCTTATTAAATGGCAGAGCAGGTTTGAGGCCTGGATCCTCCTCTTGTTTTTTTGTATCAGTTTCCATGTTTACTTTGAATAGAGCGATTGGCAGCAGGGAGCCGAGCAATTTATGAATAACGGGGGTTCTATTGAGACTCCTTAGCTGAGCGCTGGTGCAGCAAAGCAGTCAAGTCCACACTCACTGGAAGCAGACTCAGTCAGTTCATTCGCTGTAAATCCTCAGCACTTACGGACTTGAGACAAGTGAATTCTCAGGACGTGGGCATCAGTGGCAGAGCGGGCATTTACTGCCAATCTCTCCTTACCCAGTCTTCGGTACAACAGAGAGGCTCTCTCAACAGTTAAAAACCAACCAGCTTTTTATGGCACATAAAGTCTACGCAGACAGCAGATGTCAGGCGCTGAAGGACATTAAGTCAAGTAGTTGGGTTTTTATGACAATCTGACAGCTTCATGGTTTTTGTACTGATACCAGCTTTTTTTTAATGTCTCGTGATTTTGAACGGAATTAAAATTCTCAAACCACGATCTCAACACACGTTCTCTGGATTATTGGTCCAGGCGGTCTCGATTATTGGTCCACACAACAACTAATATACTGAAACAGAAAGTGCTGGAAATAATCGGCAGGTTGCTTCGCAGCATCGTGGACGTACGTTCGAATTCTGCCAACATTTGTTAGTGTCTGTTAAACCAGCAATGAAAATGGGGCGGCGCGGTGGCACAGTGGTTGGCACCGCTGCCTCACAGCGCCAGGGACCTGGGTTCAATTCCCGGCTTGGGCCACTGTCTGTGTGGAGTTTGCACCTTCTCCCCGTGTCCGTGTGGGTTTCCTCCGGGTGCTATGGTTTCCTCCCACAGTCCGAAAGACGTGCTGGTTAGGGTGCATTGGCCAGTGTACACTCCCTCAGTGTACCCGAACAGGCGCCAGAGTGTGGCGACTAGGGGGATTTTCACAGTAACTTCATTGCAGTGTTAATGTAAGCCTACTTGTGACACCATTAAATAAACTTAAACTTAAATGATCGGCTGAGATGGTAGTTCTGAAAATAAATGGAATTTCAATGGAAATTGTTCAACTGGAGCCGGATGGTGGCACAGTGGTTCGCACTGCTGCCTCACAGCGCCAGGGACCTGGGTTCGATTCCCGGCTTGGATCACTGTCTGTGTGGAGTCTGTACGTTCTCCTCGTGTTTGTGTGGGTTTCCTCCAGGTTCTCCGGTTTTTCCCCACAGTGCAATGATGTTCAGGTTAGGTTAAATGGCCTTGTTAACTTGCCCCTTGGTATCCCATAAATTAGGGGAATTAGTGGGATAAATATCTGGGATTATGGGTATAGGGTCTGACCATAATGCTGAGACGGTGCAGACTCGATGGGCCAAATGGCCTCCTCCTGCACTGTAGGGATTCTATGAAAGATGGGTCTTGAAGATTTCCGGTGATGGGGCTGTGACCATTATCTTGTGGGATTGTCCGTGAGAAGAAAGATTATTGATTCGCTGTCTTGGAAACAAATGTTCTATGTAGTTTGTGAGGATGGCTACCTTGTGTATTATCCAGCTACTTATTCTGTCAATTCCTATCAGTCTATTCTATATTTTATAGAACATGGGCAGTCAATGTTTTCTCTCCTTTGCTGGAGTCATTCCCATTCCAAATCTTTAATTTAGGATGTTTTCCGCATATTGATTTGTGCAAAATTGTGTCTTTGGATTGTTTGAAACTTATGCATATCTCCCACCATATAAGGTCAACGCACACAACCTGTGCCAGGGTTGGATGAACAAAAGTTCGGGAAGCTAAGATCTGATACTTTTTGTTGTAATAGCAAAGATTTCTCCTCAAAAATCTAAGAACGCTGTTTGCTTTGGATGCTCTCTTCTGAATGTTTGAGAACTGTTTTTAAATGAACCCCAAGGAATGGTTGCGTGTCTATCTGTTGGAGAATTTGATTACAGAATTTAGACTATGTTGGTGATGCGCGTCAATTGAACACGAGGCACGAAGCTTCGGTAACAGAAGGCTTTTATTGTCTAACAATGGAACTAATAGAACGTAAACACACTATCCCAGACTGACGAGGTCCCGCCCGAGCAGGGGGTCTTATACCTCTCCCAGGAGGCGGAGCCCGACTGGGATGTGCCACAACAGTAACAACCACAGGTGTATTAATCCCACCCTAGCCCAACAACAACATTAGAACAATCCCACAGTGGGAACACCCTAGCCCAACAACAACATTAGAACAATCCCACAGTGGGAACCAACGATGGTTCACCACAGTTGGTGGATCTGTTTTGTTGGTAATGTTAAGAACCTGAGAACTGCAGGCCGGTGAGCCTAACATCTGTGGTGGGTAAGTTGTTGGAAGGTATTTTGAGAGACAGGATCTACAGGCATTTAGAGATGCAAGGACTGATTAGGAACAGTCAGCATGGCTTTGTGAGTGGAAAATCATGTCTCACAAATTTGATTTAGTTTTTTGAAGGGGTAACCAAAAAGGTAGATAAGGGCAGTGCAGTTGATGTTGTTCACATGGACTTTAGCAAGGCCTTTGACAAGGTACCGCATGGTAGGTTGTTGCATAAGGTTAAATCTCATGGGATCCAGGGTGAGGTAGCTAAATGGATACAAAATTGGCTTGATGACAGAAGACAGTGGGTGGTTGTTTTTCAAACTGGAGACCTGTGATCAGTGGTGTGCCTCAGGAATCGGTGCTGGGTCCACTGTTATTTGTCATTTATATTAATGATTTGGATGAGAATATAGGAGGCATGGTTAGCAAGTTTGCAGATGACACCAAGATTGGTGGCATAGTGGACAGTGAAGAAAGTTATCTCCAATTGCAATGGGATCTTGATCAATTGGGCCAGTGGGCTGACGAATGGCAAATGGAGTTTAATTTAGATAAATGCGAGGTGATGCATTTTGGTAGATTGAACCAGGGCAGGACTTACTCAATTAATGGTAGGGCATTGGGGAGAGTTACAGAACAAAGAGATCTAGGGATACAGGTTCATAGCTCCTTGAAAGTGGAGTCATAAGTGAACAGAGTTGTGAAGAAGGCATTAAACATGCTTGGTTTCATTGGTCAGAACATTGAATACAGGAGTTGGGACGTCTTGTTGAAGTTGTTCAAGACATTGGTAAGGCCACACTTGGAATACTGTGTTCAGTTCTGGTCACCCTATTGTAGAAAGAATATTATTAAACTAGAAACAGTGCAGAAAAGATTTACTAGGATGCTACCAGGGCTTGATGGTTTGAGTTATAAGGAGAGGCTGGATGGTCTGGGACTTTTTTCTCTGGAGCGTAGGAGGCTGAGGGGTGATCTTATAGAGGTCTATAAAATAATGAGGGGCATAGATCAGCTAGATAGTCAATATCTTTTCCCAAAGGTAGGGGAGTCTAAAACTAGAAGGCTTAGGTTTAAGGTGAGAGGGGAGAGATACAAAAGGGTCCAGGGGGGCAATTTTTTCACACAGAGGGTGGTGAGTGTCTGGAACAAGCTGCCAGAGGTAGTAGTAGAGGCAGGTACAATGTAGTCTTTGAAAAAGCATTTAGATAGTTATATGGGTACAATGGGTGTAGAGGGATATGGGCCAAATGCGGCAATTGGGACTAGCTTAGGGGTTTAAAATAAAGGACGGCATGGACAAGGTGGGCCGAAGGGCCTGTTTCCATGCTGTAAACCTCTACCTCTATAAAAACTATTGAATGTAGATTTAAAGAATAGGTTTAGAGGGAATAATATCATTGGTTTAGGTGCCTGTATAACAATTTATATTCGTAGGTACCTGTATAGCAATTTATATCAGTAGGGATAAATAGTGTATAATAAATATGTATGAATTTATTGTTATATGATCACAGAAGGCATGCACGTAAGCTCCACCATGTTAAACAGAAGTACATAATATTAAAAGACACAAAATGGATTCTAGCTGGGTTAGACACATTCCTGAACACAATTAGCTGGGAACATCATAAGCTTGTGTACAACAGCAGGGAGCGGCGCAGGCTTGGAGGGCCGAAGGGCCTGTTCCTGTGCTGTATTGTTCTTTGTTCTTTGACAGCTGCTCCTCTTACCTGTTTTTGGATACACAAAAAAAAGTTTAATCGTAAGCTTGCTATTTAAGGGATTAAATTCGTTCATGGGTAGCTAGGCTGGAGCAGTCTCCCAAGCCCACAGGATTGTAAGCTCAAGAATTCAAGATGAGAGAAAAGAAGATAACTTTAATAAGGTACCATAAGAATCGTGTCCAAGAGATCACGGCCGACCATGCACAAGCCCGCCTTTTTCATTGGATATGTGACTAATGTATGTAATCTGTAATCAATATTATTGGATAAGGTCCAGGCGTGATGGGCTGTGTAGATGTCTGAAAAATGTATAAGAATGGATGTTTTTTCTTTGTTCATCGGTGAGAGGCACTGGGCTTTAACAGAAGCCATCTCCCCACCGGTGAAATAAACCGTTTGATGCAAGGACCTGAGCATTGAGTGATTTTTTTGAGATTCTCTCCCGCTAACAAAAACCTAGCTGCTGTTAAATGCTAGGGTATTCCCAATCCTTGAGGGGAAACTTGGAACGCCAGTTCCTAACTTCTTTTTTTGGAATTTGATTCGTGAAGGGCAAGTCGTGCCTCACAAATTTGATTGAATTTTTTGAGGAGGTAACTAAGTGTGTTGATGAAGGTAGGGCAGTTGATGTCATATACATGGATTTTAGTAAGGCGTTTGATAAGGTCCCCCATGGTCGGCTTATGATGAAAGTGAGGAGGTGTGGGATAGAGGGAAAGTTGGCCGATTGGATAGGTAACTGGCTATCTGATCGAAGACAGAGGGTGGTGGTGGATGGAAAATTTTTGGATTGGAGGCAGGTTGCTAGTGGAGTGCCACAGGGATCAGTGCTTGGTCCTCTGCTCTTTGTGATTTTTATTAATGACTTAGAGGAAGGGGCTGAAGGGTGGATCAGTAAATTTGCTGATGACACCAAGATTGGTGGAGTAGTGGATGAGGTGGAGGGCTGTTGTAGGCTGCAAAGAGACATAGATAGGATGCAAAGCTGGGCTGAAAAATGGCAAATGGAGTTTAACCCTGATAAATGTGAGGTGATTCATTTTGGTAGGACTAATTTAAATGTGGATTACAGGGTCAAAGGTAGGGTTCTGAAGACTGTGGAGGAACAGAGAGATCTTGGGGTCCATATCCACAGATCTCTAAAGGTTGCCACTCAAGTGGATAGAGCTGTGAAGAAGGCCTAGAGTGTGTTAGCTTTTATTAACAGGGGGTTGGAGTTTAAGAGCCATGGGGTTATGCTGCAACTGTACAGGACCTTGGTGAGACCACATTTGGAATATTGTGTGCAGTTCTGGTCACCTCACTATAAGAAGGATGTGGAAGCGCTGGAAAGAGTGCAGAGGAGATTTACTAGGATGCTGCCTGGTTTGGAGGGTAGGTCTTATGAGAAAAGGTTGAGGGAGCTAGGGCTGTTCTCTCTGGAGCGGAGGAGACTGAGGGGAGACTTAATAGAGGTTTATAAAATGATGAAGGGGATAGATAGAGTGAACGTTCAAAGACTATTTCCTCGGGTGGATGGAGCTATTACAAGGGGGCATAACTATAGGGTTCGTGGTGGGAGATATAGGAAGGATATCAGAGGTAGGTTCTTTAAGCAGAGAGTGGTTGGGGTGTGGAATGGACTGCCTGCAGTGATAGTGGAGTCAGACACTTTAGAAACATTTAAGCGGTTATTGGATAGGCACATGGAGCACACCAGGATGGTAGGGAGTGGGATAGCTTGATCTTGGTTTCAGATAAAGCTCGGCACAACATCGTGGGCCGAAGGGCCTGTTCTGTGCTGTACTGTTCTATGTTCTATGATACAATGTGAGGAAAGAGATGGAAACCAGTGAGGATTGTCAAAGTCTTGTTGCAATAATTCAACAAAATAACTATTTATTAAATAGTAAAACACAGAACAAGAAAGGCAACAACAAACACTAAACTACAATAATGGTTACATGCACATAATATATTTAAATTGACCCCATTTCAAAACCCACTACTTTCCTAAACTCAGAACTATACCTCCCCAAAACAACATCCCATAGGTTTTAACCCTATGAGAAAAATCCAGCAATAATTACCACACTCGGCACTTATACCTCTTTTGGGAAATTTCTTCTGATTTAGAATAGCAACAACTGGTGATTTGACAGGAATTTCCAGACAAAATCTTGTTTTTGAGAGAGAACATAACTTCCAGCGGTGTGTGACTGCGACATTGGCCCATTTCACCTCTACTCCACTGATAGGATCAACCTTGCTACAGATGTAGTGGTCTTTCTTTTGATCATATCTTATCTGAACTACTTGTCTTCGGAGTCCCTGTTAATGACATTTGTTACATGAGCTCCCTCCTTTTAGCATGTAAGTAAGACATTCATCCTTTTTTTCTCTTTTGAACATATGTGTCTTACATAAAAAAATAGAAAATAGGAGCAGGGGAGGCCATTCAGCCCTTTGAACCTGTTCAGCCATTCATTATGATAATGACCTGATCTACCTCCCCCCCCGCCTAATATCCATTGATCCCTGAAGCCCCAAGTGTTATATCTAACTCCTTCTTGAAAACATTCAATATTTTGGCCTCAACTTCTTCCTGTGGTAATGAATTCCACAGGCTTACCATTCTCCGGATGAAAAAATGTCTTCTTATCTCTGTCCTAAACAGTCTACCCAGTAACCTCAAACTGTGACCCCTGGTTTTGGACACCCCCACCATTGGGACCATCCTTCTTGCATCTCCCCTGTCTAGTCCTGTTAGAAATTTATACGTTTCTATGAGATCTCCCTTCATTCTTCTGAACTCCAGCAAATACAATCTTAGCCTAGTCAATCTCTCCTCATAAATAAAAGCAAATTACTGCGGATGCTGGAATCTGAAGCCAAAAGAGAAAATGCTGGAAAATCTAAGCAGATCTGGCAGCATCTGTAAGGAGAGAAAAGAACTGATGTTTCGAGTCCCGATGACCCTTTGTCAAGGCTTTTTTGACAAAAGGTCATCTGGACTCGAAATGTCGGCTCTTTTCTCTCCTTACAGATGCCGCCAGACCTGCTGAGATTTTCCAGCATTTTCTCTTTTGGTTTCAATCTCTCCTCAGACATCAGTCCCACCATCCCAGGAATGAGTCTGGAACTTAAGCTTCATCCATGAGGAAAGCCAAGAGTTGTTGAAAATAGCAAGGAGACTGTCTGTGCAAGGGAATCCGCAGAGCGACATAAATCAACAAGCCAACCTTTGGAGATTGCCAACTCATGATGCAAGTCCTTAATCCCCTCAATTTGTTGGTCAATTTGCACATTAATAAGGATGTGAACATGCCATTGTTTTGTACAGCTGGTACTGGCATCTGCTGAATCCTCTAATCTTCGGCAAATCTCAAATTGGCGGCAATATTGTCGCTTTTAACTCTGTGAGTTCAAGAATTTGGTATTTTAAATTCACGGGATAAAATCAGCCTCCTGTTTCTGCTGAGTGCTGGTGGGGGACAGTAACATGGTGGGGTGACTTTGGCATGTTTCACATTTTCCCATCGCCGTTGAGTTCACTCAGACCATTTGCCTTATTCATTTGCAACCCGATTTCTGTAGTGCAACAAGACGTTGAAAATGGCCAGGAAACTGGACGGAGCAGACAGGGAGACACTGGGTTGAATTCTCTGGCCGCGTTGGTCTAAAAGCTGGGAATTCCCACCCGTCTCCGAATGGGGTTTCACATTGTCCGCAACCCGCCCGCTAAAATTCCAGTGGCGGGGGGGATAGGAGAATTCTGGCCAGTTCCTGCTGCTGAGAGGGTCAAGGATGAGTGGGCAAAGATTGAAAGCGATTTGCAAAAGAAGCAAATGTGATAAGATCATAAGATATAGGAGCAGAATTAGGCCATTCAGCCCATCGAGTCTGCTCCGCCTTCAATCAGGGCTGATATGATTCTCATCCCCATTCTCCCGCCTTCTCCCCGTAATCCTTGATCCCCTTATTGATCAAGAACCTACCTATCTCTGTCTTAAAGACACTCAGTGACCTGGCCTCCTCTGTGGCAATGGGTTCCACAGACTCACCACCCTCTGGCTGAAGAAATTCCTCCTCAGCTCTGTTTTAAAGGAGAGTCCCTTCGCTCTGATGCGAGGAAAAGCTTTCTCACGCAGCGAGTGGTTGGGCTCTGGAATGTGCTGCTTGGGCGTGTGGTGGAGACAGGTTCAATCGAGGCATTCAGTCGGCTGTTGGATGATTAATTTGAACAGAAACAATGGCCGGAATTTTCCCCCTCCCATTTTTCTCTGGTGGGTTTGGCAGCGGGGGTGGAAAATCCCACGGGAGGCCCGGAATCCCGCTTCACATTGACGTAAAAGCGTGATGCGATCCCCCCCACCTGGCTCAGTGGCATAACAGGGTTCCTGACGCAATGTCGGGAAAATTGGTCAGAATTTTCTGGCCTTTCACTTCTCGCCGCTGTTGCCAATGAGGATGGAGGATTTGTCGCTCAGCCAAATCTCTGTTCACTGCAGCGACCAGAGAATCCCGATGGAGTGAACAGCTGGGAATCCCGCAGGAATGGACAGCTGGGAATCCTGCAGGAATGGACAGCCGGGAATCCCGCAGGAGTGAACAGCCGTGAATCCCGCAGGAATGGACAGCCGGGAATCCTGCAGGAGTGAACAGCCTGAGAATCCCGCTGGAGTGAACAGCCGTGAATCCCGCAGGAGTGAACAGCCGGGAATCCCGCAGGAATGGACAGCCGGGAATCCTGCAGGAGTGAACAGCCGGGAATCCCGCAGGAATGGACAGCCGGGAATCCTGCAGGAGTGAACAGCTGGGAATCCCGCAGGAATGAACAGCCGGGAATCCCGCAGGAATGGACAGCCGGGAATCCTGCAGGAGTGAACAGCTGGGAATCCCGCAGGAGTGAACAGCCGGGAATCCCGCAGGAATGGACAGCCGGGAATCCTGCAGGAGTGAACAGCCTGAGAATCCCGCTGGAGTGAACAGCTGGGAATCCCGCAGGAATGGACAGCCAGGAATTCTGCAGGAGTGAACAGCCTGAGAATCAGCCTGACACTAAGGAGCAACTTAGCATGGCCAATCAACCTAACCCGCATATCTTTTGGGCTGTGGGAGGAAACCAGAGCATCCAGAGGAAACCCACGCAGACACTGGGGGAATGTGCAGACTCCACTCAGACAGTCACCCAAGCCAGGAATCGAACCCACGTCCCTGGAGCTATCAGGTAGCAGTGCTGATCACAGTGCCACCGCACCACCCCAGATCGCAGCCAGATCACACAGGACCGTACTGAATGATGGAGAAATTCGAGGGGCTGAATGGCCTACTCCTGCTTCTAATTCAGATATTCATGCGTTCAAATTTGATGGGGCAAGGCAGTGATATTTGGAACCAGCACAGAACAAGAAGTTGGGCTCAGAATAAATGCTTATACAACATCCGAGATAAACCTGGAACAGAGTTTGTGATCTGAAGTTGTTAAAACTCAATGACAAAGCAGGAAGCTGCGAAGTGCCTTCTGCAACATCAGTTAAACGACTCACCCAGTTATGACTTCCCATCTCTGAGAAGCAATCACATAATCTTTTATTACAGGGTCAGGGAACTGCTATAACACAAGGGCAAGATGCTGCTGATACTGGGCATCTGGAATATACAACAGAAAATGTTCAGCAACAGATTTAATGCTTCCCTCGCCTGCTGTGTCCCCCCCCCCCCCACCTTCAGGGGCCTGGGCAAGATGCTCTGTTGGAGAGTTGGCACAGACTCGATGGGCCGAATGACCTCCTTCTGCACAGTAGATATTCTATAATTCTATGATCACTACTCCGTATCTGCTATGGGTCTCCGCATGTCGAACGTGTTCAGAAGTCATTGGTGCGTTCTTGCACTCCCAGGGCAGAATTTTATGAAAAGAATTTTAAGTGTCCAGCTCGTGTGAAAATGGGAGAGTTGCAGGTCCATTTTTTAATCCCACTCTCATGCACATAGTGCTTGAAAAATGGGGTAGACTGTTTCGAGCTACTACAGGCAGTGGGTGGGGCTTAATTCGACAACCAGCGTGATCAGACAGCAGAGGGAGCTATTGCGCATGTGCAGACTTCTGTGACTGCACATGCGCAATTCCAACAGCCGAATAGAGAGGTAGAAAGAGCACACACACACAGACATTTCAACCAACCCCTCCCCCAACAATTGTGGGGGCTCAAAGTGCCTCACTGACCAAAAATATAACCCTGTCACCTTTCCGCTGCCCAGCCTGAACACACCTCCCACTCTAATCTGATGCAGAGTGGCAGCGGGTCCCCCTTCCCTATTGATCTGATGCAGAGTGTGCAGTGGGACCCTCTCCCTCCCCGATTGGCCGGCCCAGCATGGCCCCGCCCCTGTAGCCCTGCTCCATATGCACCGTCCTCTCAGGCCCTGCCACTTCAGGCCCCGCCCCACGTGAGCCTCACTGTTCCACCCCCTTCGATCCCTGCTCCACCCACCCCACCCCATTTAGGCCTGGCCCCCTTCAGGCCCCGCCCCCTGGCACTGCCCAGTGGGCATTGTCATGGTGCCAGGGTGGCACTACCAGGGTACCCCCTCCTTGTCCTCGATCTCTCCAGGGGGTGGGGGTCTGAAAGGCTTTTGGTTCTACTGGCACGGGCAACACAACTGTTCCTCGCTGGGGAGAACCTTTTCTGGCGAGGCCACAAAGGCAAGCAAGCCCGGACGATTAATCACCAGGCTCACTAAACAGATGGAAATGAAGGCGAGATTAAATTTAAATAATTTATTCAGCTTCTCGCTGGAAGTGGGCGCGAAGCTGATTGCGCCGGAATTCCGGTAAGATCGCGGGAGCTGAGAAATCGGGCGTTATCCTGATTTAAAGTAAAGTTAAAGTTTATTTATTAATCACAAGTAAGCTTACATTAACACTGCAATGAAGTTACTGTGAAAATCTCCTAGTCGCCACATCTGGCGCCTGTTTGGGTACACTGAGGGAGAATTGAGCATGGCCAATGCATCTATCCAGCATGTCTTTCGGACTGTGGAAGGAAACCGGAGCACCCGGAGGAAACCCATGCAGACACGGGGAGAACGTGCAGACTCCACACAGACAGTGACCCAAGCCAGGAATTGAACCTGTGTCCCTGGTGCTGTGAGGCAGCAGTGCTAGCCACTGTGCCACCATGCAGCCCAGGGGTATGGACCCCTCAACCTTGGGGGAATAGGGCCTTACTCGCTACTTTCTCAAAACCCCTCGTATTTTTATGACTTCTGTAATCACAGGGTGGATTTTCCACCCCAACCACCTTTGGGATCATCAGCTTCCGCCAAAGGGCAATGGATGTCTGACTGGGCCGTTGAATCTCCCGCTATGGGTCCCGTCACAGCGGGGCCAGGAAATCCAAGCCAGATAAATTTATATCATGGTGGGAGGCTATTCGGCCCATCGCACCAATCCAGCTTAATCCCACCTTCCAGCTCTTGGGTCCTGTAGCTTGCAGTACTTCAGGTGCATCTCCAATCACTTTTCAAATGTTCTGCGGGTTTCTGCCTCTGTCACCCTTTCATGCAGTGAGTTCCAGAATCTCAGCACCCTCTGGGTGAAAGAAACCCCCTCTAAGCTTCTTACCCCAACACAAAATTTATGCCCACTTGTTTAGTTTAAAGTTTATTTATTAGTCACAACTAGGCTTATATTAACACTGCAATGAAGTTACGGTGAAATTCCCCTAGTCGCCACATTCCGGTGCCTGTTCGGGTACACTGAGGCATCTTTCAAACTGTGGGAAGAAACCGGAGCATCCAGAGGAAACCCACGCAGACACAGGGAGAACGTGCAGACTCCGCATAGACAGCGACCCAAGCCAGGAATCGAACCCGGGTCCCTAGCGCTGTGAGGCAGCAGTGCTAACCACTGTGCCACCATAGTGGTATTCTCGCTAGACAATTAATCTAGAAATTCAGCTAATGTTCTGGGGACTCGGGTTCGAATCCTGTCACAGCAGATGGTGGAATTGGAATTCAATAAAAAATATCTGGAATTAAGAATCTACTGATGACCATGAAACCATTGTCGATTGTTGGAAAAACCTACCTGGTTCACGATGTCCTTTAGGGAGGGAAATCTGCCATCGTTACCTGATCTGGCCTACATGTGACTGAAGAACAATGTGGTTGACTCTCAACTGCTCTCTGAGGGCAACTAGGGATGAGCAATAAATGCTGGAGCCAGCGATGCCCATGTCCCACAAATAAATTTTTAAAAAGTGACTCAGTGACAGACTTTTGATTTGATTTGATTTATTATTGTCACATGTATTGGGATACAGTGAAAAGTGTCGTTTGTTGCGTGCTACGCAGACAAAGCATACTGTTCATAGAGAAAGGAAGGCTTGGGTCACTGATTTGATTTGATTTATTATCGTCACGTGTATTAACATACAGTGAAAAGTATTGTTTCTTGCGCGCTATAAAGACAAAACATACCGTTCATAGAGAAGGAAATGAGAGAGTGCAGAATGTAGTACGGTGTAGAGCTAGGGTGTAGAGAAAGATCAACTTAATGCAAGGTAGGTCCATTCAAAAGTCTGACAGCAGCAGGGAAGAAGCTGTTCTTGAGTCGGTTGGTACGTGACCTCAGACTTTTGTATCTTTTTCCTGACGGAAGAAGGTGGAAGAGAGAATGTCCGGTGTGCGTGGGGTCTTTAATCATGCTGGCTGCTTTGCTGAGGCAGCGGGAAGTGTAGACAGAGTCAATGGATGGGGGGTTGGTTTGCGTGATGGACTGGGCTACGTTCACGATCTTTTGTAGTTTCTTGCGGTCTTGGGCAGAGCAGGAGCCGTACCAAGCTGTGATACAACCAGAAAGAAACTGCACCTGATGTGGCTCTTTGTGAAGCACTTTGGAACATTTTGCTACTTTAATTGGCGTCATTGCTGATATTTTCCTCTCAGCCTCATGTTCAAAAAGAGAAGGAAAAAAGCGTTTGAAATGCTTTCAGATATCCAACAGCGATCGGACCCTAAACCTCACTGCTTACTTCAATCATCTGTCTGCATTGATCTGGATACAATCAGCGACCAGCCCTCCACAATGCTTTATGCTTGTCTTGAATTTGCATGCAGATGATGCAGGGTGATATTTCAGATGTGCTAATGTGAATCATGCTCCTTCTCTTGGTTTGCCTTTGTGCGGTCCCTCGAGTCAGGCCTTCAATGACTAACAATTAAAAAATAATTGATTGGACGGTTAGTTTTTGCTCAGTTGGTTTCTTTCTTCTGACTCAAAATGCCGTGCGTTGAAAACTCTCAGGTGTCGCTGCGGGAAGTGCGGTGTTTTAAATGAGAAAGTCCCTTTTAGAGGCACATGAAATACCTCCGTACGCTATTCGGAGATGGCAAAGAGCGCTGGCTAATCTTCCAAACTGAAACACAGATTATCACCTTCTAGGAGATGGTGGTGTAGAATTCTGGCCGGGGAGGTGGTGGTGCGGTCGTAATGTCACCAGGCTTACAATCCAGAGGCTCTGAGCGTAAGAGTTCAAATCCCACCATAGCAGCTGGTGGAATTCAACTTCAAATTGTTACATCCCTACAGTTGTCCCTGGTCCCTACTCGTATTGCTTTCATGACAAATCTCGTCATGGAAATTTAGGTTAATGTTTTCACTGAATCATAGAATCCCTACAGTGCAGAAAGAGGCCGCTCGGCCCCTCCAACCTGCACTGACAACAATCCCACCCAGGCCCTACTCCCGTAATCCTATGCATTTCCCCCAGGCTAATCCCCCCGACACTAAGGGGCAATTTAGCATGGCCAATCCACCTAACCCGCACATCTTTGGAGTGTGGGTGGAAACCGGAGCACCCAGAGGAAACCCACGCAGACATGGGGAGGATGTGCAGCCTCCTCACAGACAGTGATCCCAGGCCGGTTGAGTTCGGCTGGAATTTTCTGGCTGTTCACGCCCTGCCGCTGCTGCCAGCAAAGACAGAGAATTTGGCGCTCAGCCAAAGCTCTGTTCACCGCAGTAGGACGAGTGAATCCCACCGGCATGAACGGCCAGACAATCCTGCCCTGTATCTCAGCAATTATAGAATCCCTACAGTGCAGAAGGAGGCCATTTGGCCCATCGAGCCTGAACCAGCCGCAATCCCACCCAGGGCCTATCCCCATAGCTCCATGCATTTACCCTCGCTAGTCCCCTTGACACTAAGGGGGAATTTAGCAAGGCCAACCCACCTAACATCTTTGGAGTGAAACCGAAGCACGTGGAGGAAACCCACGTAGACACGGGGAGACCGTGCAAACTCCACACAGACAGTGACCCAAGCCGGGAATCAAACCCGGGTCCCTGGCATTGTGGGGCAGCAGTTGTAACCACTGTGCCAACCAATGGTGATCATGAAATTATCATTGATTGTTGCCCCCGTCTAGTTCACTGATGGAAGGAAATCTGCAACCCTTCTCTCATCTGCTGTGTGGAAGTAAACTGAGGTAGTTTTAAATATTTTTTTTGTTTCTGTATTTGCGTGTTAAGAGGGGGTCAAGCACTCTTTTAAAATATGCCTGCGTTGTACTGAGGGTTTTATGATGTTAAAGCAAATGGGGTTTAAAGAAAAAAATAGGCTGTTGCTTGGCAACCAAGGGTTACACTGAGAAGGCAAGAGCATTTGAACTGGAGCCAGATAAGCCAGGAGAAAGCAGTTCTCGCAGAAACTACCGGAACAGGGAAGACATGAAGAGAGACTGCAGGTTCCAAGCTAAAGAATTGGAAGTTCTTTAGAAATCAAGGCATGGGACAAACTGCTGTTCCGTGAAGTGCAGAGAAAGGGTTCTGAAGTAGACACAGCTGCAAGCAGCAGATTTTAAAGTCAGCTTGAGAGAAGCCAGACATCCGAGTGTCTAATCAGAAGGTTGGTGGCTCCTTGTTGTGAGGCAGCGCCGTCTTGTTGGCAAGGCTGCCTACCTGAGAGATTGTGTGGAAGCTTGAATGCACATGGTGATCCAAGGCAGAGGAATACTGAAAGGAAAGATTGGTGGAGGAATCATTGAGAAAGCCTTGTTTGGGAGATTCCCCTTGCTTTCAGCTCCAACTCTCTGAATGAAGGCAGTTCAGGTGTAAAGATTTATTGACCTTGGGTGTGATTCTCCGGATTTGAGGTGAGCGTAGCCGGAGAATCCCGCCTATGATTTCTGCAGCTCTCACAACCTCAGTGATGCTGTTATGTTGCTGTGCTGACTGGGATGAGTGCTTTTATTTGTTACTTCAGTAGTTTAAGTGGGGTTGTTTGTGTTTACTCTGGGATTAGTTTGACGATCCTGCATTGTTAGGAGGACGGTCATGTGTTTTTGGACAGTTTTTGTTTTCAGTTTGGAGCTGCAGGTTTGAGTTTTAATTTTAGAAGGGACAACTAGCTAGAAAGAAATGTTTTCCTTCTCTCCCTGTCCTTTCGAAAATTCTCTTGATTAGCAGAAAATAAGATCTTGTTTTTCGTGAAGGGTGAAAATCTGCTGTTGGGGATTGGACCAGAGTCTCTGGTGATTTGGGAAGCTGTCTTGTCTTCAAATTGTTTGGAGTGAATCCAGAGAACTGCAGACTGCAACCAAAGGACTCAATTTTCAGTATCACGTGAGCAATAGACTTAGCTGTATTGAACCTGTTTAAAGGGTTTTGTCTATGGCAAGGGTTTTGGTTTGATGGAACACATTAGGTATCTTTGTTAAGGGTTATACATAGTGATTGTTTTGTTTCTTGTTTGTAATTGATAAAAGTTCTTGCTAATTTTCTTACTATACATGTTAACTATATTCTTAAATAAACTTTGTTTGATAAAAGCTCCCTAGTGGGTCTTTTGAATCACACCTGAAGTGGAACATATCATGCTTATCCTAGCCAAATTCAAGATGCAAAACTTATGATTCAGGTGGGCTCCATAGAACACTTTGGAGTTTCTAACCTGTACCATAACAACATGCACGGATTGGTGGTATGATCTTTGACAGCGGAGTTTGGAAAACTTTACGTGAAAGTCAGACTTCAAGTGAGATCAGTTGGCAAACGTCTGGGAGGAATTGATGAGAAATCCACAGATATTTTACTGGGTGGTTCCAGAGTGTGGGGTGTCTGACCACATTCCACCCATTGATTAACAGGGACTGTGTCCTTACTCTGAACATTGGAGTATAATGGAGTTTAGCATTATCCTTCCTGCATTATACTTATTGGGAAAAAATAAACAGGCCTTTTCTCTTGAGAAGGGAAGGCTGGGAGTGACTCAGAGTCCTTTAAAATGATGAAATGTTTTGATAAGAGTGGATACAGAGAGAATGTTTCCTCTTGTGGGGAACAGCATAACTGGAGACCATCAATATAAGATAGTCCCCAAGAAATCCAATAAGGAATTCAGAAGAAACTTCTTTACCCAGAGAGTGGGGGGAATGTGGAACTCGCTCCCACAGAGAGTGGGGGGAATGTGGAACTCGCTCCCACAGAGAGTGGGAGGAATGTGGAACTCGCTCCCACAGAGAGTGGGGAGAATGTGGAACTCGCTCCCGCAGAGAGTGGGGGGAATGTGGAACTCGCTCCCACAGAGAGTGGGGAGAATGTGGAACTCGCTCCCGCAGAGAGTGGGGAGAATGTGGACTTTGCTCCCACAAGAAGTGGTGAGAATGTGGAACTTGCTCCCACAGGGAGTGGGGAGAATGTGGAAATTGTTCCGATGGGGAGTGGGGAGAATGTGAAACTCCCTCCCACAGAGTGGGGAGAATGCAGGACTCACTCTCACAGGGAGAGGGGAGAATGTAGAACTTGCTCCAGTGAGTGGGGAGAATGTGGAACTCGGGAATAGTTGAGGTAAATCATGTAAATGTATTTGAAGGGAAGTTCGACAAGCATTTGAGGGAGAAAGGAATCGAGAGTTACGCTGATGTAATATAACGGTGGAAAGATGGAAGCTGACATGAAGCATCAATGCTGGCATTTACTGTTGGGCTGAATGGCCTGTTTCTGTGCTGTCTCTCCTGCATAAATCCATGTGAAAAGAAATATGGAAACAAAAATGACTCATTAACATTCAGGAGGGAAGAAAATTCCTAGGGTGTGATCTTACCGGCCATTCATGCCACGTTCCCGCTGTAGAAAATTCGGAGAATTCGGTGCCCAGCCAAATCTCCGCTCACTGTGGCGGGACGGGAAAATCCCACTGGTGTGTACAGTGGTAAGATTTCAGCCCTAGTCCAAAGCTGTGCGGGCTAGGTGCATTGGCCGTGCTAAATTGCCCCTTAGTGTCCTGGGATGCATAGGTTAGAGGGATTAGCAAGATAAATATGTGGGGTTATGGGGATAGGGCCTGGGTGGGATTGTTGTTGGTGCAGACTCGATGGGCTGAATGGCCTCCATCTGCACTGTAGGGATTCTATGATTCTAGCCTTTGGCCTGTGGGTAAAGCCAATCACACACCAATGGGGTTGATCGTTCAGAAGTCTCTGAACATGGGCACTCTCAACTGTATCACTTCAGCCGGGAGACACATCCCCAGCTGATCAGGTCAACCAGGGATGGGTAATAAGTACCAGCCTTGCCGGCGATGCCCCAATTCTGAGAATGATTTTAAAGAGAATGCTGGCGAGGACACTGGCAATTTTACTATTCTTTGAATGTTGCCGTGGGATACATGCCACCCATCCGAATTTGGCAGAAGAGAACCTCAGTGAGACATCTCATTAAAATTCCTGTTCCCACGTCTGCAATCTATTCGGTTCAGTTTAAAAGGGTTCTCCACTAATTTCCACTGAGAACTGATTCCAAGATGATACATTGCTGGTGACAGTTTAGGTTTTGACTCCATGCCAATTGTCCCACCTCCAATTTGCTGAGCTACTAAATGAAACATTAAACCTTTGACAAGAGCCTGCACGAGAAAGAAAAACAGAATTGTATCTTGTCACAGGGGCTGCCAAAGTGCCTCACTGCGCAGTGTCGGTTGGAGCAGAAAGGAGAGAGGGTTGCATTTACGCAGCACCTTTCACAACCGCATTGTTCTACTCCAGAAAGCCAGGTGATGGAGGGTAGAACTGGAGGCAATCTTTACACAGTCTTATCAGCTTTAATTACAGAGGGCGGGAATTCTTCCATAATTTGTCAGGGTGTCAGGCTGTGATTGGTGTGTGTCTCTACCCGATGCACTGCCGAGATTTCAGGCCAGATTTTTGATTTGATTTATTATTGTCACATGTATTAACATACAGTGGAAAGTATTGTTTCTTGAACGCGATATAGCCAAAACATACCGTTCATAGAGAAGGGAACGAGAGAGTGCAGAATGTAGTGTTACAGTCATAGCTAGAGTGTAGAGAAAGATCAACTTAATGCGAGGTAAGTCCATTCAAAAGTCTGACAGCAGCAGGGAAGAAGCTGTTCTTGAGTCGGTTGGTACGTGACCTCAGACTTTTGTATCTTTTTCCCGGAGAAAGAAGGTGGAAGAGAGAATGCCCGGTGTGCGTGGGATCCTTGATTATGCTGGCTGCTTTGCCGAGGCAACGGGAAGTGTAGACAGAGTCAATGGATGGGAGGCTGGTTTGCGAGATGGATTGGGCTACATTCAGGACCTTTTGTAGTCTTGGGCAGAGCAGGAGCCATACCAAGCTGTGATACAACAAGAAAGAATGTGATTACAACCAGAAAGAAAGACTTCATGGCCGATTAAATTAAGAGCCGTCATTTACGCCATCGCTCTGGCAGGGCGGGGCCTGATAGAGCTGGCAAAGCTGGCGCCACAGAGATCAGGGAGCCATCTTGAAAGGGCGCTCCAATGAGGGGTTTGTCGTATGAAGAGAGATTGAACAGTTTAGGCCTATACTGTCTGGAATTTAGAAGAATGTGGGGAGATCAAATTGAGGGTATTCAAGATGATAAAAGGTGTGGATAAAGTAGACGTGGAGCGGATGCTTCTGCTGGTGGGGCATTCTAGGATGAGAGGTCATCGGATAAGGGGTAGCAAATTTAAAACAGAGTTGAGGAGAAACTACTTCTCCCAAAGGGCTGTGAATCTGTGGAATTCGCTACCCCAATGTGCAGTGGATGCTGGGGCAATGAGTTCATTTAAGAAGGAGTTAGACAGATTAAAAATCTGGTAATGGGTTGAAGGGTTATGGGGAGAAGGCAGGAAAATGGGGATGAGGAGCATATCAGCCATGATCGAATGGCAGAGCGGACTCGATGGGCCAAATGGCCTAATTCTGATCCTATTTTTTATGAACTTATGAACTGACTTTAACCTCCCCTCAGTCCCTTCTGCACCACCCTCATCCCCCTTCTCAGCCCCTGAACCACCACAAAGATATTGGGGTCTCTCTCCTTCCAATTAGACAATCTGCCTCCCCCACAGCCACCATGGCAGTATTGCCGCAATCCCTCCTAATGCCCGTGCCCCCCAGTGCCCACTTTCCTCCACCAGTGCAAGCCCTCCCCTCAATGGCCGCTCTCCTATCACTGCCCCCTCCCCCTTCAAAGTTCTTGGTGCTTTCCACTCCCTCAACCACACATGAAGGGGAAAGCTTCCCCCAATTGGGCTCCTCAGAGGGCCCACCCCGACGCACTGCCCGCTGGAATAGTGTGCACAGGCTGGTACTGCCAGGCTTGCAACACCAGGGGAAGTGCCCAGGCATGTTCCTATTTCCCCCACCGCCGCCCACCCCCCCCCCCCCCCCCCCCCCCGCCTCCCCTCAGGCCTCTAGTGACCTGGAGCCCCCAGTGGGAAGCCCTCGACTGTTTTCTATCTTCCTGTTGTGATCCTTGTCGATGTGACGGCACATTGACGAAGTTTGAATATTCAGGGGGGTTCATGTGGTGCGAAGGCCATTTACTAATAAGTAAATCCATTAACACGTATTTAAATTAGGTTTCCGCTCTAGCTACCTCACTGGGGAGGCATGGGGAAAATTGGGAAACGAGATCTTGCTGGCAAGAATCTCATTTCCCGACACTCATGAGATTTTGCGCCTGTGTTGCGGTTGTTGCTGACGATGAACGTGAGCGAAAAATCCCCGCCAGAGATACACGACCACCCGAACCCTCTCTGCCCAATGTGTTCCTGTTTATAACAGCATAGGGCGGCACGGTGGCACAATGATTAGCACTGCTGCCTCATAGCACCAGGGACCCGGGTTCGATTCCGGCCTCGGGTCACTGTCTGTGCAGAGTCTGCACATTCTCACACTGTCTGTGTGGGTTTCCTCCGGGTGCTCCGGTTTCCTCCCACAGTCCAAAGATGTGCAGGTCAGGTGGATTGGCCATGATAAATTGCCCCTTAGTGTCGGGGGACTAGCTAGGGTAAATACATAGGGCTACGGGAATGGTGCCTGGTGGGATTGTGGTCAGTGCAGACTTGATGGGCCGAATGACCTCCTTCTGCACTGTAGGATTCTATGATTCTAAGTGTAGATCAGACTTGGAATCATCACAGGATAAAGGACTAAAGGAGGTTTTTGAAAGGAAAGGGGAAGCAGCATGTCGAAAGAGGACAGACTGTTAAATGATGGAAGAAAGGGACAGAATTACTGTTATGTTTGCATGTTTCAATTTTATAAAATGTATATATATTGTAGAGTACTAATAGTGTGTGAAACCAAAAATGAAGCCATCTTTGCATATCAATGGTTCTTTTTCTCTTAAGGGGGAAGGTGTGACGATACTGTGCCTTTAAGAAGTATATTTTAGATGTGTTTCTGTGCAGAATGTGTTTACCCGTCCCTTCCATTTTATCGAAGCTATTTTGACTGGATCCAGCAGCACTGTATCATTACTGCAGCAGCATAATTGATCTTAATTGATATAGTGTTTGTTTTATTCTGAGCTAATGCAGCGTTCTGTTGTTATGTGTTCTCTCCTGGGACATTGCAGAGTAGTTTTTTAAATTCATTTTACAGGGTGTGAATGTCACTGGCTGGGTCAGCATTTGTTGCTCGTCCCTAACTTCCCTCCATTTCAAAAGACATTTGAGAGTCAACCACATTGCTGTGGCTCTGGAGTCACATGTAGGCCAGACCAGGTAAGGATTGCATTGTCGATTGTCGGAAAACCCATCTGGTTCACTAATACCTTTTAGGGAAGGAAATCTGCCATCCCTACCTGGTCTGGCCTACATGTGACTCCAGAGCCACAGCAATGTCCTCAGGCAACTAGGGATGGGTAATAAATGCTGGCCCAGCCAGTGATGCCCCATGTCCCATGAATGAATAATAAAAAGCTAGGACAGTGCAGTCCTCACTCAGTACTACACTGGAATGTCAGCTGAGAATTTCTGTACTCAGTCATAGAATCATAGAATCCCTACAGTACAGAAAGAGGCCATTCGGCCTATCGAGTCTGCACCAAACACAATCCCACCCAGGCCCTACCCCCATATTCCTACATATTTTACCCACTAATCCCTCTAACCTATGCATCTCAGGACACTAAGGGGCAATTTTAGCATGGCCAATCAACCTAACCCGCACATCTTTGGACTGTGGGAGGAAACCGGAGCACCCGAAGGAAACCCACGCAGAGACGAGGAGAATGTGCAAACTCCACACAGACAGTGACCCAAGCTGGGAATCGAACCCGGGTCCCTGGAGCTGTGAAGCAGCAGTGCTAACCACTGTGCTACCGTGTGGCCCGAGTCTTCAGAGTTAGCCACAATCTTCTGAAAAAGAAGAAAAACGGTTTTCAATTCTAAGAATCGTTCATGACCTCAGGATGTCCCTAAGTTCCCTATAGCCAATGAAGCACTTTATTTTGAAGTGTTGTCCTTGTTGTAAGGTAAGAACTGGAGCAGCCAGTTTGTGCATGGCAAGGTCCCAGGCGATAACATTAGGACATTCCGGTTTTGGTTTGTGATTTTGACTGAGGGATGAATTTGGAAACAGAGACCAAGTGGTCCTTCTGATCTTCACAATGGTGCAGTGGGATCTTTTACCTGGAGAACTGACAATGCACTGCGGCAAAACAAGGGTGAATGTGGGACCCACAGCATCACATAAAGTGAGACATGTCCTGAAACTAGAGTCAGCTGAGGACGGTGCAGAGACCTGTGCAGAAGCAAGCAAGGAATTAGCTCATAGCTTGGGCTATACTCTGTGTAAATGTACATAGTTATGTTTTATCAATAAACACTTAATGTTCAACTATACAAGACTTCAAATCTCTTTGTGAGATCTATTGAAGATGCAACACACTGTCATGTTCAATTCCTGGAATGGGCCTTGAATTCAGAACCTAATGACACAAAGCTAAGAGTGCTACCAACTGAACCAGGCTGAGGCCTAATTCTGATTAGTCTCTTTCCATAGCTAGTAATTCCCAGAACAGAATTAAGTTTGTCACCGGGGGCTTATAGCTTGAGCACTCCACAGGAGTTTCTCCCACTCTATTCACAGGAGTTCCTCCCGCTCTATTCACAGGAGTCTCTCCCGCTCTATTTGCCCGCCATTGGCATGTTTGGAAGGATTTGCAGCTTGATACTCAACCTGTTTGACTGCGTTATGAATGCACCTTCCTTTGTCATCAATTCCTGGGGTGGGACTCGAACACGGGGCTTCTGGCTCAGAGGCAGGGTTGCTAACCCACTGCGCCACAAGCCGCCCCCCCCCCCCCCCCCCCACTCTATTGTTACCTAAACTTAGTTTCAAATCATTTAAAATGTTCTACCATCCAGAATCATAGAATCCCTACAGCGCAGAAGGAGGTCATTTAGCCCATCGATACTACACTGACTCTCCGACTGAGCATCTTACCCAGGTCCACCCTCCACCCTAGCTCTGCAACCCCATGCTTTTGCCCCATTATTCCTCTTAACCTACACATCTTGGGGCATTAAGGGGCAATTTAGCACGGCCAATCAACCCAATCCATGCATCTTTGGAGTGTGGGAGGAAACCGGAGCACCCGGAGGAAACCCATGCAGACACGGGGAGAACGTGCAAACTCCACACAGTCACCCAAGGCTGGAATCAAACCCAGGTCCCTGGCACTGTGAGGCAGCAGTGCCACCCATAATTACGGTTATATTAAATCCATCAACTACTCTCATAGAATAAAGCAAGCTTCGGGAGAAAAAATGAAATTGGGGAGAAGCGCTCAGAGACAGTATTAATACAACGATCACTAATTAAATTTCACTATAAGTAGGTCCAGTTTAACACAATGCATTGAAGTGTAATATCTTGCATGTTAGTCACAAATGCAATCAGCAATGAAGCTTGTAACATCACATGAGGGAGAATAAAGGATGAATATGAACGGGCTAATGATGCTCGAAGCTATTGGAAATTAAGTCTTGGTTTGGCTTTCTTAGTCCAGTGCGCTGGAGCTAACTTAGCAGCAGCTCCACTCTATTGATAATGGTCTCAGCTTCCACACGCTATTGTGTACATGGGCCCCACTGTAGAATCTAAACCTTATAGTGCAGCTCAACCTTCCAGCTGTGTGTTCAGCAAATGCAATTGATACGCTCATTTAAAGGTATTGATATTTAATGACATTTCCCAAGGTGCTTCACAGCAGCATTCAAAGTCTGACGCTGAGCTCCTTAAGGAGATATTATCCCAGGTGTCAAAAACCTGGTCAAAGAGTCATCTATTAAGGAATATCTTAACCGGAGGAAAGGGATGTGGAAATGTGGGAGTTTCAGAGCTGAAGACCTCGGCAACTGAAAACACGGCCATTACTGAGGGAACGATTATGACTGGGAGGCCAGAATTAGCAAAACACAGGGGGTTAGAACAAAGAACAAAGACCAAAGAAAATTGCAGCACAGGAACAGGCCCTTCGGCCCTCCAAGCCTGCACCAACCATGCTGCCCGACTGAACTAAAACCCCCTACCCTTCCGGGGACCATATCCCTCTATTCCCATCCTATTCACATATTTGTCAAGATGCCCCTCAAAAGTCACTATCGTGTCCACTTCCACTACCTCTCCCGGCAGCGAGTTCCAGGCACCCACCACACTCTGTGTAAAAAATCTGCCTCGTACATCTCCTTTAAACCTTGCCCCTCGCACCTTAAACCTGTGCCCCCCAGTAATTGACTCTTCCACCCTGGGAAAAAGCTTCTGACTATCCACTCTGTCCATGCCCCTCATAATCTTGTAGACTTCTATCAGGTCGCCCCTCAGCCTCTGTCATTCCAGTGAGAACAAACTAAGTTTCTCCAACCTCTCCTCATAGCTAATGCCCAATGTTGTGGGGTTGAACAGGATAACAGAGATAGGATACACACAGTAATTTCACACGAGGGAGAATAAAGGATGAATATCATCACATTTCATTAAATATCTATACATTTGAATAAGGGGAGGCGATGACCTAGTGGTATTATTGCTAGGCTATTAATCCAGAAACTCAGCAAATGTTCTGGGGACCCAGGTTCAAATCCTGCCACGGCAGATGGTGGAATTTGAATTCAATAAAAAAAATCTGGAATTAAGAATCTACTGATGACCATGAAACCATTGTCGATTGTGGGAAAAACCCATCTGCTTCACTAATGTCCTTTAGGGAAGGAAATCTGCCGTCCTTACCTGGTCTGGCCTACATGTGACTCCAGAGCCACAGCAATGTGGTTGACTCTCAAATACCCTAGGGCAACTACGGATGGGCAACAAATGCTAGCCAGCCAGCGATGCCTGTGTCCCACAAATGAACAGGAAAAAAAATGAACGGGATAATGATGCTCAGAACTATTAGAAATGGGCCCAAAACCAGAAAATCCTGCCCAAAGTCAATGGACCTTTGCAGGTTCCCAGGAGGAAACCCACACAGACATGGGGAGAACGTGCAAACTCCACACAGTCAGTGACCCAAGCCGGGAATTGAACCTGAGTCCCTAGCGCTGTGAAGCAGCAGTGCTAACCACTGTGCCACCGTGCCACACCAGGTGAGGACAAGGAGGCCACAAAGGGTAAATCGATGGGGGATACCAGAAGCAAAGCCGCGGAACACAGAGAGAAGCCATAGCAAGTGATTCACTGGCTGTGATTAATCCTGGAACTGGCTCCGAGCAGCCCTTCTGAGCTGGACAACACTGGGGGAGGATGGTGTGGGCGGCCATGCCAAAGGCTGCAGGCAAGTTGAGAAGGAGAGGGGAGAGAAAGCTGACTTCTTTCATAATCACAGAGTTTGTGATCTTCATAAGAGCCATTTTGGGACTGTGGCTGGTGATCACTTCATTGGAGAGGTTCAAGCATGGATTGTTGGAAGAGATGGGAAGGGACTTGGGACGCATGTTTGAGGGATTTTAAAATTCATTCATGGGACATGGGCGTCGCTGGCTGGTCAGCATTTATTGCCCCATCCTAGTTGCCTGAGGGCAGTTGAGAGTCAACCACATTGCTGTGGCTCTGGAGTCACATGTAGGCCAGACCAGGTAAGGGTGGCAGATTTCCTTCCCTAAAGGACATGAGTGAACCAGGTGGGTTTCTCCGACAATCGACAATAATTTCATGGTCATCAGTAGATTCTTAATTCCAGGTACAGGGGAATTTCACAGTAAGTTCCTTGCAGTGTTAATGTGAGCCTTACTTCTGACTAATAAATAAACTTTTATTTTAGAATTCAAATTCCACCACCTGCCGTGGTGGGATTTCAACCCAGGTCCCCAGAATATTAACTGAGTTGCTGGATTAATAGTCTAGTGATAACACCACTAGGCCATCACCTTCCCTTTAGGTGTTTAGGGAGGAAAGGGAGATTGGAGATGGGATGACTGTTTACAAGGACGGAGGGGTCAAGAGTTTGTTTTCTGAGGAGACAGATACTGACAGTAGATTTAAAGGTCTTGAGACAACACCTGAGGAGAGAGAACCATTTACAACGAGCAGCAAGGTGGCACAGTGGTGAGCACTGCTGCCTCACAGCGCTCAGAGACCTGGGTTCGATTCCTGGCTTGGGTCATTGTCTGTGCAGAGTCTGCACGTTCTCTCCATGTCTGCGTGGGTTCCCTCCGGGTGCTCCGGTTTCCTCCCACAGTCGGAAAGACGTGCTGGTTAGATGCATCGGCCATGCTAAATTCTCCCTCAGTGTACCCGAACAGGTGCCAGAGTGCGGCGACTAGGGGATTTTCAAGCAACTTCACTGAAGTTAATGTAAGCCTACTTGTGACACGAGTAAATTAAATTTAAAAATGACTTTAAACTTAAAAACAAATACTGTTAGTTAAATGTGAGAGCCAGGAGGGGAAATTGGGTGGTTAGCAGTTAATTGGAAAGTGATTGAAGACAAAGGAAAATGGGCCTTGTGAGCAAGATGAGCTCAGAGAGGGCATGAGGGGAGATAGTAGAGAAATCCAAAGGCTTTCCTCTGGCCAACGGGAAGACCACCACTTCAGTGTGATCTTGTTTACCATCCAAAAATGGTCCTCTGCTGATTGTCCCTTTAAGGGCAACACAGCAGAGGAAGGGTGACCTGGCCTGGGCGACCAATCTGGATTCAGAGAGGAGAATCCCCCCCAAGGAGATGGCGTTCTCTTTGGCCGGAGGCATTCCAGAACTAACAGCAGACACGCTACTGCTCATGTAGATCCTTGTATTAAATTATGGGGAGGCGATGGCCCAGTGGCATTATCGCTGGATGATTAATCCAGAAACTCTGGGGACCCGGGTTTGAATCCCACCACGGCAGATGGTGGAATTTGAATTTAATAAAAAATATCTGGAATTAAGAATCTACTGATGACCATGAAACCATTGTCGATTGTCGGAAAAACCCATCTGGTTCACTAATGTCCTTTAGGAAAGGAAATCTGCCGTTCTTACCTGGTCTGGCCTCCAGAGCCACAGCAATGTAGTTGACTCTCAACTGCCCTCAGGCAACTAGGGATGGGCAATAAATGCTGGCCAACCAGCGACGTCCACGTCCTACGAAAGAATTAGAAAAAAAGTTGTTCACTAATGAAATCTCTGAAAGTGCAATTTTACATCTGGTGATCAGAATGAATTATCCTGACTCTGCCTGTGGCCCAACACATGTGAGTATCCTGTTTCAATCAGAGCCTGAGAAAAAGAAAAAATATATATTCACCAGATCGCCTCTCTCTGGGTGAACAGACCCTATTGAGATACTGCCATGCCCTGAGTAATGTAGGATCAGAAAACATGGACAGTTGCAAGGTGGGTGAGCAAGGAAGAGAACATGCCAACACCCTGGGTCCGAATCTACAAGAGCGATCAGCGAAACACAGAGAAGTGTCTGTACATAGGTTGCAGACTGGGTGGTGGTCTGGGAGGCTCAGTGCATCAAAGAAGTGGAAAGACAAATGCAAAAAAAAACTCCTGTAAAATTGCCGACAGAGTCAAAAGTTTAAAAAAAAAGAAACTTGAGGAAAAGAGAAGATGGCCGTGTGAGTCCGGCAGCTGGGAAAGCTGTGGTTTCAAATTGAAATAGAAGGAACTTGGACAAAAGACAAAGGATTGCTGCAGTCAGAAAAAGTTCAAAAGCTTAGAAAAATGTCTGGCACGAGAAGTGTAAAGCAAAAAGAAACAGCTCGAAACATTCTGTACCTGCATTGATGCAGTTGTTACAAAATAAACCTGCTAAGCAAAGCTGACTGTATCCTAGCAACTACAGTCTGAGTGGGGATAAGGTTTACTGCACAGTCTTAAAGCGGCAAGAAAGTGGATAAGGAGCAGCTGTTCCCCTTAGTTGAAGTGTCAGTCACAAAGGGACAGAGGTTCAAGGTGAGGGGCAAGAGGTTTAGGGGGGATGTGCGGAAAAACATTTTTAGGGGCGGCACGGTAGCACAGTGGTTAGCACTGCTGCTTCACAGCTCCAGGGACCTGGGTTCAATTCCCGGCTTGGGTCACTGTCTGTGTGGAGTTTGCACATTCTCCCCGTGTCTGCGTGGGTTTCCTCCGGGTGCTCCGGTTTCCTCCCACAGTCCAAAGATGTGTGGGTTAGGTTGATTGGCCACGCTAAAATTGCCCTTAGTGTCCTGAGATGCGTAGGTTAGAGGGATTAGTGGGTAAAATATGTAGGGGTATGGGGGTAGGGCCTGGGTGGGATTGTGGTCGGTGCAGACTCGATGGGCCGAATGGCCTCTTTCTGTACTGTAGGGTTTCTATGATTGTCTATTTCTATCTACCCAGAGGGTGGTGAGGGTCTAGAATGTGCTGCCTGGGAGGGTGGTAGAGGCGGGATGCCTCACATCCTTTAAAAAGTACCTGGATGAGCACTTGGCACATCATAACATTCAGAGATATGGGCCAAGTGTTGGAGGTGGGATTAGGTGAGAGTTCGGGCATCTCTCGTGTGCTGGTATAGACTGGATGGGCCGAAGGGCATCACCTGCATTCTATGATTCCATACCCTTAAAAAGGTAATGCACTTAAAGACCTCAAAGAAGAGGCAACGGAAGACCTCAGAGGAGGCAATGAAGACCCCAAAGAGGAAGCAACAAATACCTCAGACAGGAAGCAGTACCAGAGCCCAAAAAGAGGGCAAAAGAATTCCTCTGGGAGGAAACAATGAAAGACCCTACATGGAGGGCAATGAAAGACCCCACACGGGCGGCAATGAAAGACCCCACACGGGGGGCAATGAAAGACCCCACACAGGGGACAATGAAAGACCCCACACAGGGGGCAATGAAAGACCCCACACAGGGGACAATGAAAGACCCCACATGGGGGACAATGAAAGACCCTACATGGAGGGCAATGAAAGACCCTACACAGAGGGCAATGGAAGACCCCACACGGGGGACAATGGAAGACCCCACATGGGGAGGCAATGAAAGATGCCACACGGAGGGTGATAAAAGTCCCCACACGGGGGGCAATGAAAGACCCCACATGGAGGGCAATGGAAGACCCCACACGGAGGGCAACGATATTCACCAAATGGCCAAATGAAGGATAATGAGAGACATGCAGAATGGAAACAAGTCCACACTTCACCAGAGACAGACCCAACCATTAGTGAATCCAAAAGAATTTGGCTGAAGTTAAGACAAGAAGAAATGAAAATTCCATTTGTGAAAAGTTTCCGTGCAGTAAGAACATGATGGATTCCCCTCAGAGGAAACACAGAATTTAAAGACTTCAAAAGAAACCAGGAATTATTGAACATAAAGAGGAATCAGCAAAAAGAGTCCAGGCTCGAGAGAAGACATTAAAACAACAAGAGGAAAGGGCTGACAGCAAGCTGGAAGAAAGCAGAAGAAAGTTGCAAATGTCAACAAAATGAAGCTGAGAAAGAGAGGTTAATGGAAAATAAGCTGAACTCCATGAAAAAGCAACTAGAAAATCAGAACAAGCTCAGTGAAGCATTGAAGCGAGAGGATAAGAACTTGAAGAAGGAAGCCTGACGACGAGAAATTAACTGAAGAGGTGAAACCATTGAAATTGACAGCAGAATCGACAATTCAGACAGAGAAATAAACTTAGATTACATGCCAGAAATAAATTGCTGAAATGGTCACACTGATGGAAAAAGACAAAGCAGCAATATGATAAAATGTTCTGCGGAAAAAGATGCTGAATTGAAATGCTGGAAAGAGAAATAACTAAATATCAACACATCCAAAAAGCATTTGGGAATTGAGGCATTATCTGTCAAAGTTGAGCTCTCAGTTACAAAACAAGAACTTAAGGGAGCAACTGAAAAGTGAAAGGTTTATGTAAAAGCAAGGGTGATGTGGTGATCTGTGCCTGCATATATTAGAATGGAAGATGCTCAACAGAGCATGAGACTGGAGAGTGGCACCGCCCACAATGTGATGTATGTAGTCACATGGTCAAAGAACAGTCTGGAACAGAACTTGGCAAGCAGCAAACCTGCACGGAACAGTTCCACGCAAGACCAGACTCGGAACTGTACATAGTTAAAGCCTGCTAATAAAAGTGTTTGTTTAAACACACAAACCTTGAGACCTCATCAATAAGCCATCACCACTGCAACATAAAGAACCAATAATAAAGTTTATTTATTAAAGTAAAGTTTATTTATTATTTATTAGTCATAAGTAGGCTTACATTAACACTGCAATTAAATTACTGTGAAAAGTCCTCTAGTTGCCACACTCCGGCGCCTGTTCGGGTACATTGAGGGAGGATTTAGCATGGTCAATGCATCTAACTTACAGGTCTTTTGGACTACGGGAGGAAACCGGAGCACCTGGAAGAAACCCACGCAGATCACGGGGAGAACGTGCAAACTCCACACAGAGCCAGGAATCGAATCCAGGTCCCTGGCGCTGTGAGGCAGCAGTGTTAACCACTGTGCCATCGTGCTGTGCCATTATACATGCATAATATGAAATTCCAATCGTGGATCTTGTTGGATCCCAGGAATGATTATCTCTCAGACTGGAAACCGTAAACACCAGTGTACCTGATTGACTTGTGATAGACATAAATGATGTCTCTGTGAAAACAAGTAGTGATAAATTGCCTCTGCAGAAGGGGTATCCGTGATTATAGTTCCTGTTAACGTTGATCCTGTGAAAGCATCTCAGACTACAGAATTACACTGTTTGACAAAAAACAGAAACCGCCTCCCTCCCCCTCTGCACGCCACCCCCCCCCCCCCCCCCCCCCCCCCGCAAAGACTCAATTTCTAATTGTTCAATTCATGTATCTCATTTTCAGTTAGAATTTAGGACTGTGCAAATTAGTTATTGAAGACTGTATGAAGGAGTTAAAGGGGGGGAGGGGTGTGGTGATGGTCCCTTTAAGGGAAACATGGCAGAGTAAAGGTCATCTAGTCTGGGTGACCAATCGGGACTCAGTGTGACGATACTGTGCCTTTACGAAATGTATTTGTGTCATGTTTCTTGTGCAGGATTTTTTTTTAGCAGTCAGTTTTAGTCACCCAGTGAGGCTTTGTCTATAACCAGCAGCCTGTGTTGATACTGCAGAAGCATAATTGTTAGAGAGCTTGTTTTAATCTAGGCTGATGCAGTTCTGTTACTTTGGGATTTCCTTGGTATTTTGCAGTCTGGGACTTGATTAGGTTGGTGGACAGGAAGAATCATGTGACTGGGCAGGAAAAGGTTTTACAGAGGGAAACCAGGACAGATTGGGATTGTTAGAGAGAAGGGGCTCTCTGTCTTTCTCTTTCTCTGACTGCTGTTTGAGGATAGATCTTTCTCTAGAGGCTGCTGTGTGGGAGTCAGAAGACACGTGTCTTTCTGCATCTCTGTCCAGTGGTTAAAAAGGTTGTAACCTCGCACTCATGTGAGCATATATGTTTTTGTGCTAACTGATTCTGTAGGAGGATTTGTGTCTGTGGGGATATTACTTAAATTGGAACTATAGAGATAGTTAAGAATTACAGCTTACCATGTTAAAGTACTTCAATTGGTAAAAGTTATGCTCATTTCTTTTTGTTATAGTTTAGCTGTGTTGTTAAATAGAGTTTGTTTTAATAAAAGCTTCCAAATGAGTCAACAGATTCTCAAATGGAACGATAAATGGATCCAGGCTAACTTCATAATGTACCTTGGAGTTTCTGATCTGGTCCCTAACATTCAGAATGGGGAATCATCCCAGAGGGAGGAGTTCGCTTAGGCAGGAGGCATTCCAGAACTAGCAGTGGATATGCTGCTACTCTTGTCGAAGGGAAGCGATGGCCTTGCGGTATTATTGCTGGACTATTAATCCAGAAACTCAGCTAATGTTCCGGGCACCCGGGTTCAAATCCCACCACGGCAGATGGTGGAATTTGAATTCAATAAAAGATATCTGGAATTAAGAATCTACTGATGACCATGAAATCATTGTGGACTGTTGGAAAAACCCATCTGGTTCACTAATGCCCTTTTAGGGAAGGAAATCTGCCGCCCTTACCTGGTCTGGCCTACATGTGACTCCAGAGCCACAGCAATGTGGTTGATTCTCAACTGCCCTCCAAGGGCAACTAGGGATGGGCAACAAATGCTGGCCCAGCCAGCGATGCCCATGTCCCACAAATGAATAAAACAAATTATTTACTGTTCAATAATGAAGTCATAAAATTGCGTGTTGCAATGTTTGCAAAAAAAGACAAAGTCAGGAAATTTAACCCAATACTCCTGTGTCTGGGTGCGGGGGGTGAGGTGGGATGGGGATTGATGTGTACAGTCTTGATGTCCTATCAGGATTGATGAGACTGCTGGTCTTTCCCAGCATGTTGGTGTCCCAACTCTGGCTGCTTTGCCATGATGTAGAATGGTCCTTGCTGAGCCAGCAGCTGGAAGTTTACTAGCGCCGGGTATGAAGTTTTCAGCAGTAACACACACACTTTTTTTGTTGTCTCAGACGTTTGGTTTCAACCTCTGGCTAAGCTTGCTGAGTTTAATTAGTCTGGTCTTGTAGTTGAACTGAAGAATAAAGGATGATATAATTTAGGTGTTCAAGATGATTAAAGGATTTGACGACACAAACTTTTTATGATTTTAGCATTAGGGTGAGCATTAGGTGTTTCGCTCCAGGTATGATTCAAATGGCCCACTAGAAACTTATATCATAGAATAGAATCCCTACAGTGCAGAAAGAGGCCATTCGGCCCATCAAACCCACACCGACAACAGTCCCGCCCAGGCCCTATTCCCTTAACCCCGCCTATTTACCCTGCAAATCCCCCTGACACGAAGGGGAAATTTATCACAGCCAATCAACCTAACCCACACATCTTTGGACTGTGGGAGGAAACGGGAACACCTGGAGGAAACTCACGCAGACACAAGGAAAATGTGCAAATTCCACACAGACAGTGACCCAAGCCGGGAATGGAACCCGAGTCCCTGGCGCTGTGAGACAGCAGTGCCAACCACTGTGCCATATTGCTGCCCAAAACAAAATCAAAACAAAGTTTATTTAAGAACACAGTTAGAACATAACAAAAAGAATTTGCCTAAACTTTACCAATTTAAATACTTAAACGTGACAAGTTAGAAATATTAACAGCTAGCTATCTTAATAATTCCAATTGTAGGCAGCACCCCATAGATATAACCCCCTTCTTCGGGAACCAGTTAACACCAAAAACAGAAATGTCTATTTAATTAAAGGCTAGATTAAAGCCTTTGAACACCTCTGACAGAGATCCAGACAGACACCTGGATTCTGACTGTCATACAAACATCTCCAAAGAAAGATCCACCCCCGAACAACAGAATCTCAGAGAAATAGACTTAAATCCTGGCAGATTCCAGTCCCCACATCCAGAGAGAGAAAGAAAGAGAGGCACTGAACTCGAAGAACTCCAAGCAACATCTAAGCTTGATTTCTCTGTGTAAGCCTAGCTCCACCCAGATTTTCCTGTCCATCAACCTAATCAAGCCCCACACTGCAAAATCCCAGGGAACACTATAATAGCAGAACAACATTAGTCCAGATTAAAACAAACATTATATCAATTAGGAGCAATTATGTTGCTGCAGTAACAATACAGGGCTACCAGATACAGACCCAATGAATCCGGTTACAACTGGCTGTTAAAACAGATCCTGCACAAGAAACATGACCCAAATACATTTCTTAAAGGCATAGTATTGTCACAAGAATGAGAGGTTTTTTATGATTTCATGAGATGTGGGCACTCTTGGCCAGGCCAGCACTTATTGTCCATCCCTTAAACTGAGTGACTCGCTGGGCCATTTCAGAGGACAGTTAGGAATCAACCACATTGCTGTGGGTCTGGAGTCACATGTAGGCCAGACTGGGTAAGGATGGCAGATTTCCTCCCCTAAAGACCATTACAAAATTCAATGATAATTTCATGGTCACCATTGCTGAGACTAGTTTTTATATTCCAGATTTAAATTGCTCTAGCTGTTGTGGTGGTGATGCGCATCAATTGGACATGAGGCACGAAGCTTCGGTAAAAGAAGGCTTTTATTAACTAACAATGGAACTAACAGAACTTTAACACACTATCCCAGACTGAAGAGGTCCCGCCCGAGCTGGGGGTCTTATACCTCTCCCATGAGGCGGAGCCCGACTGGGATGTGCCACAACAGTAACAACCACAGGTGTATCAATCCCACCCGAGCCCAACAACAACATTAGAACAATCCCACAGTGGGAACCAACGATGGTTCACCACAGGTGGTATGTGAATCCGTGACATAGTGAAATCCCGATTCATGACGTTACCCCTGCCACCCTCTCAGGCAGCGCATTCCAGATCATACAAAAGTGGAACTGAGCCAAAAAAAATGTAACATCAGAGAAACAGATTGTGATTATACATCTCATGTTTATGATCTTGCTGTGCACAAAATGGTTGAGATATTTGCCAGCAAACTTATTGCATCTCATGATCGTTCATTATGGGTGATGTACTTTGAGATGTTGGAGAGGGGTGATAAAATGCAATAGAAATATAGCTTTTTCTAAAATCCACTGCAGTCTGCATTTATATTTAAATTTAATTTATCTCCTTTTTAAAATAATTCTATGCAGCATTCTCTGGATCTGCCCCAGGCAATCTGCCAACACCAATCTTGAACTACCCCTTTGATAGGTGCTTGGAGGCCTCTCATTGGGGCTCATTTGGAATGTTCATTCTTGGCAGTGGGGTACAGGTCACATTTCATCTCTCCCTCTCTCTCTGACAACCTTATCAACATTTAAGAGAGAAACATAGCAACATAGAAAATAGATGCAGGAGTAGGCCATTCGACCCTTCCAGCCTGCACCACCATTCATAGAGTCATTGAGGTTTACAGCATGAAAACAGGCCTTTCGGCCCAACTTGTCCATGCCGCCCTTTTTTTTAAACTCCTAAGCTAATCCCAATTGCCCGCATTTGGCTCATATCCCTCTATACCCATCGTATTCATGTAACTGTCTAAATGCTTTTTAAAAGACAAAATTGTACCCGCCTCTACTACTACCTCTGGCAGCTTGTTCCAGACACTCACCACCCTCTGTGTGAAAAAATTGCCCCTCTGGACACTTGGTACCTCTCCCCTCTCACCTTAAACCTATGCCCTCTAGCTTTCGACTCCCCTACCTTTGGGAAAAGATATTGACTATCTAGCTGATCTGTGCCTCTCATTATTTTATCGACCTCTATAAAATCACCCCTCAGCCTCCTACGCTCCAGAGAAAAAAGTCCCAGTCTATCCAGCCTCTCCTTATAACCCAAACCATCAAGTCCCGGTAGCATCCTAGTAAATCTTTTCTGCACTCTTTCTAGTTTAATAATATCCTTTTGATAATAGGGTGACCAGAACTGTACACAGTATTCCAAGTGTGGCCTTACCAATGTCTTGTACAACTTCAACAAGACATCCCAACTCCTGTATTCAAAGTTCTGACCAATGAAACCAAGCATGCCGAATGCCTTCTTCACCACTCTGTCCACTGTGACTCCACTTTCAAGGAGCTATGAACATGTACCCCTAGATCTCTATGTTCTGTAACTCTCCCCAATGCCCCACCATTAACTGAGTAAGACCTGGTTCAATCTACCAAAATGCGTCACCTCGCATTTGTCTAAATTAAACTCCATCTGCCATTCGTCAGCCCACTGGCCCAATTGATCAAGATCCCGTTGCAATTGGAGATAACTTTCTTCACTGTCCACTATGCCACCAACCTTGGTGTCATCTGCAAACTTACCAACCATGCCTCCTATATTCTCATCCAAATCATTAATATAAATGACAAATAACAGTGGACCCAGCACCGATCCCTGAGGCACACCGCTGGTCACTGGCCTCCAGTTTGAACAAACACCCTCTACAACCACCCTCTGGCTTCTGTCAAGAACCCAGTCCAACGCTGGCATCTCCACATTCTGTCAAGAAGCCAATTTTGTATCCATTTAGATATCTCACCCTGGATCCCATGAGATTTAACCTTATGCAACAACCTACCATGCGGTACCTTGTCAAAGGCCTTGCTAAAATCCATGTAGACAACATCAACTGCACTGTCCTCATCTACCTTCTTGGTTACCCCTTCAAAAAACTCAATCAAATTTTGAGACATGATTTTCCACTCACAAAGTCGTGCTGACTGTCCCTAATCAGTGCTTGCATCTCTAAATGCCTGTAGATCTTAGAACCATAGAACCATAGAAAATTACAGCTCAGAAACAGGCCTTTTGGCCCTTCTTGTCTGTGCCAAACCATTTCATGCCTAGTCCCACTGACCTGCACTTGGACCATATCCCTCCACACCCCTCTCATCCATGAACCCGTCCAAGTTTTTCTTAAATGTTAAAAGTGACCCCGCATTTACCACTTTATCCGGCAGCTCATTCCACACTCCCACCACTCTCTGCGTGAAGAAGCCCCCCCTAATATTCCCTTTAAACTTTTCTCCTTTCACCCTTAACCCATGCCCTCTGGTTTTTTTCTCCCCTAGCCTCAGCGGAAAAAGCCTGCTTGCATTCACTCTATCTATACCCATCAAAATCTTATACACCTCTATCAAATCTCCCCTCAATCTTCTATGCTCCAGGGAATAAAGTCCCAACCTATTCAATCTCTCTCTGTAACTCAGCTTCTCAAGTCCCGGCAACATCCTTGTGAACCTTCTCTGCACTCTTTCAATCTTATTTACATCCTTCCTGTAACTAGGTGACCAAAACTGTACACAATACTCCAAATTCGGCCTCACCAATGCCTTATATAACCTTACCATAACACTCCAACTTTTATACTCGATACTCCGATTTATAAAGGCCAATGTACCAAAGGCACTCTTTACGACCCTATCCACCTTTACGACCCTATCCATTTTGTCTCTCAAAATACCTTCCAACAATTTACCCACCACAGATGTGAGGCTCACTGGCCTGTAGTACCCAGGCTTTTCCCTGCAACCCTTTTTAAACAAAGGCACAACATTTGCCACTCTCCAATCTTCAGGCACCTCACCCGTGACTATTGATGATTCAAATATCTCGGCTAAGGGACCCCCAATTTCCTCCCTAGCTTCCCACAATGTCCTGGGATGCACTTCATCGGGTCCCGGGGATTTATCTACCTTGATGCGCTTTAAGACTTCCAGCACCTTTTTGTCTATAAGATGCACACTCCGCAAGATCACTATTTATTTCCCCAAGTTCCCTAACATCCATGCTTTTCTCAATAGTAAACACTGATGAGAAATATTCATTTAGGATCTCACCCAGCTCTTGTGGATCCGCACATAGATTACCTTGTTGATCCTTATGAGGCCCTTCTCTCTCCCTTGTTACTCTTTTGCCCTTTATGTATTCGTAGAAGATCTTTGGATTCTCCTTTGCCTCATCTGGCAAAACAATCTCGTGTCCCCTTTTTGCCCTCCTGATTTCTCTTTTAACTCTACTCCTACACCCCCTATACTCTTCAAGGGATATTCAATATGTTCATGGTTGATCATGCACTTTCAGTATCCCACTCCCGCTATCTCTCCAAACCCCTTGATCCCTTTAGTCGCTAGGGCCATGTCCAGCTCCCTCTTGAACATATCTAACGAACTGGGCCAGGTCCAGTATAGCCCCTCTCTAGCCGGACTATCTAGGTATTGTTCCAAAAATCCTTCCTGGACACACTTAGCAAATTCCTCACCATCGGACACCTAGCCCTAAGGGATTTCCAATCAATATGAGGAAACAACCCTCTTATGTCTACATCTGTCCAGAATCTGCTTATATATATCCATTCTTAAACTTCCCATGGGCTGTTGGGAGGCTTGTAGTACACCCCCATCATAGTGACTGCCCCCTTCCTAGTTCTGATCTCTACCCACAGTACCTCATTATATGATTCTATCAAGGTATCCTCCCTCCGTACAGCTGTAATATGTTCCCTAACCAGTATTGCAACTTCCCCACCTCTTTTACCTTCTCCTCTGTCTCGCCTAAAACACCTATATCCCAGAACATTTAGCTGCCAGTCTTGTCCCTCTTTTAATCAAGTCTCCATTACTGCAATCACATCCAAGTTCCGCGCAAGAATCAAGGCTCTAAGTTCATCTGTCTTACCCGTTATACTCCTTGCATTGAAGCAGATGAACTCCTGACCTTCAAGCCCACTGAGTTCAACCTCACCCAGCCTGCTCTTCCTCTTAGCTAGCCTGGCCTGGGTTCCGTGCTCATCCTCAGTCTCTACACTTGCTGACCTACGGTTCTGATTCCCACCCTCTGCCACACTAACTTAAACACACCCGAACCAGACTAGCAAACCTCCCAGCCAGGATATTGGTGCCCCTTCAGTTCAGGTGTAACCGGTCCTTCTTGTACAGGCCCTACCTTCCCTGGAAGACATTCCAATGATCCACAAATCAGTAGCCCTCCCTCCTGCACCAGTTCTTTATCCACGTGTTCAGCTGCACTATCTCCCTGTTCCGAGCCTCACTAGCACGTGGTATGGGGAGTAACCTTGAGATTACTACTCTAGATGTCCTGCTTTTTAATCTTCTACCTAACTCTCTCAATTGCCATTGCAGGACCTCGCTACTCTTTCTACCAATGTCATTTGTGCCAATGTGGACAATGGCATCTTCTGATCTATACTCAAATCCTCTTGCTATGAAGGCCAGAATGCCATTAGCTTTCCTCAATGTCTGCTGTACCTGCATGCCAACCTTCAGCGACTGTTCCACCATGACACCAAGGTCACGTTGCATTTCCCCTTTTCCTAAACTGCCACCATTCAGATAATAATCTTCCTTCCTGTTTTCGCCACCAAAGTGGATAACCTCACATTTATCCACATTATATTGCATTTGCCAAGTATTTGCCCACTCAGCCAGCCTGTCCAAGTCACCCTGCAGCCTCTTAGCACCCTCCTCACAGCACGCACCGCCACCCAGCTTAGTGTCATCTGCAAAATTGGAGATATTTCATTCAATTCCTTTGTTTAAATCATTAATATATATTGTCAATAGCTGGGGTCCCAGCACTGAACCCTGCGGTACTCCTCCAGTCATGGCCTGCCAATCTCTGCTTCCAGTCTGCCAAACAGTTCTCTAACCATGTCAATACATTACCCCCAATACCATGAGCTTTAATTTTGCTCACTAATCTCTTGTGTGGGACCTTGTCAAAAGCCTTTTGAAAGTCCAGATACACAACATCCACTGGTTCACTCTTGTCCATTCTACTGGTCACATCCTCAAAAAATTCCAGAAGATTTATCAAGCACGATTTCCCTTTAATGAATCCATGCTGACTTGGACCAATCCTGTCACTGCTTTCCAAAGGCTCAGTTATTGCATCTTTAACAATTGACTCCAGCATTTTCCCCACCACCGATGTCAGGCTGACTGATTTATAATTCCCTGTTTTCTCTCCCCCTCCTTTTTTAAAAAGTGGGGTTACATTAGCTACTCTCCAATCCACCGGAACTCTTCCAGAGACTATAGAATGCTGGAAAATGATCACCAATGCGTCCACTATTTCTTGGGCCACTTCCTTGAGTACTCTGGGATGCAGAGCCTCAGACCTTGGGCACTTACTGGGTTTTAATCCCAGCAATTTCTCCAGTACAGTTTCCTGACTAATAAGGATAAATAAGATAGACTACACCTTCCCATGGCAGATGTCATTGGCTGCCTACCTGAGAAAAGAGACAGAGGAAGAAAGTTGGAGTTCACTAAGTGGCCAATAGGGAGGATTTGTGGTGCAGTGGGTAATGTCCCTGCTTCTGGGCTAGAAGCTCAGGGTTTGAGTCTCACCCCAGGACTTGAAGGCCATGGAAGATGTGTTTGTAATGAGGCCAAAGAGGTTGGGTATCAACTATGCCAATCCTTCCAACAAACACCAATAGCAGGTGGTAAATAAAACAGAGACTGCAATTTTCCCGTCCTGCCCGCCACGGGAATCGTAGTGGGCGGACAGCAGACCATGAAAAGGTCCGTTGACCTCGGGTGGGATTTTCCGGTTTTGGGGCGAGCGCGGCCGGAAAATCCCACCCAGAAAGTGCTGGAAAATCTCAGTAGCACTGCTACCTCACAGCACCAGGGACCCGGGTTCAATTCCAGCTTTGGGTCACTATCTGTGTGGAGCTTGCACATTCTCTCCGTGTCTGCGTGAGTTTCCTCCCACAGTCCAAAGATGTGCAGGTTAGGTGGATTGGCCATGCCAAATTCTCCCTAAGTGTCAGGGGATTGACAGGAGTCAGCCTTCAGGAGAACAGTGACCACGACACCACACAACCCTGCCACAGCAACCTCTGCAAGACGTGCCGGATCATCGACACGGATGCCATCATCTCACGTGAGAACACCATCCACCAGGTACACGGTACATACTCTTGCAACTCGGCCAACGTTGTCTACCTGATACGCTGCAGGAAAGGATGTCCCGAGGCATGGTACATTGGGGAGACCATGCAGACACTACGACAACGGATGAATGAACACCGCTCGACAATCACCAGGCAAGACTGTTCTCTTCCTGTTGGGGAACACTTCAGCGGTCACGAGCATTCGGCCTCTGATCTTCGGGTAAGCGTTCTCCAAGGCGGCCTTCACGACACACGACAACGCAGAGTCGCTGACGAGAGACTGATAACCAAGTTCCGCACACATGAGGACGGCCTCAATCGGGATCTTGGGTTCATGTCACACTATCTGTAACCCCCACGACTTGCCTGGGCTTGCAAAATCTCTAACTGTCCTGGCTGGAGACAATACACATCTCTTTAACCTGTGCTTAACGCTCTCTCCGCTCACATTGTCTGTACCTTTAAGACTTGATTACCTGTAAAGACTCGCATTCCAACCATTATTTTGTAAATTGAGTTTGTGTCTTTATATGCCCTGTTTGTGAACAGAACTCCTGCTCACCTGATGAAGGGGCAGCGCTCCGAAAGCTTGTGGCTTGTGCTACCAAATAAACCTGTTGGACTTTAACCTGGTGTTGCGAGACTTCTTACTGTCAGAGGATTGGCAGGGTAAATATGTGGGGTTAGCGGGATAGGACCTGGGTAAGATTGTTGTTGGTGCAAGCTCAATGGGCTGAGTGGCCTCCTTCTGCACTGTAGTAATTCTAATTCTAACCTGTGGTGAGAGAAACCACCAGCACTTTCTGTTTCTATTCCAGAACTCCAGCGGTATTTTGCTTTTATTTGAGGAAGCGATTCCTGGTTAGCCATTTGACAGAAAGGAATCGGAGCTTCCACCATCGCTCGCCAGAGCTCCAGACAGCAACATGCGGGTAAGGCTGCACGTTGCCACAGTAACCCAGACTTCCTGCGTGAACTGTAGCACATTGATGATGTAGATCATCAATTTGTGCAGCACAGAGGGAGACTATTCAGCCCTTTGTGCCTGTGCTAGCCCTTTGGAATTACTAGATAAAGTGGGGTGATGTGGGGGGTGTTGGGAAGGAGTGCGACTTTCCTGTGATTACGATCGGACATGTGGACGCTGATTGCAATGGATTTGATGATCTTTCTTTGTCTGGATTTTGGCGGAACGGGCTCGAGGGACCATTTGGCTTACTCCTGCTCCCATTTTTTACACCCTTATGAATATTCTGATGTCCTATTCTAATTAATCCGATGTGTCGCATCTTCCATTCTCTGTATTTGGAATTGTTTCAAATGTTCTTGGCATCGGGTAATTGTTGTGGCATTGGCACTTGTTTGCAATGCACAAAAGAGTTTAGTTTGCTGCCCGCGCCAACCTAATCTCTCCCTCAGTGTCAGTAAAATGAAGGAGGTTGTCATCGGCTTCAGGAAGCGTAAAGGAGAACATGCTCCTGTCTACACCAATGGGAATGAAGTGGAAATGGTTCGAGAGCTTAAAGTTTCTCGGTGTCCAGATCACCAACAACCTGTTCTGGTCCCCCCACATCGACACTATAGTTAAGAAAGCCCACCAACGCCTGTACTTTCTCAGAAGACTAAGGAAATTTGGCATGTCAGCTACGACTCTCACCAATCTTTACAGATGCACCATAGAAAGTATTATTTCTGGTTCTTTCACAACCTGGTATGGCTGCCGAACTGACCAAGACCACAAGAAACTAGAAAAGGTCGTGAACGAAGCCCAGTCCATCACGCAAAATGGCTTCCCACCCATTGACTCTGTTATGTTTCCCGCTGCCTCGGAAAAGAAGCCAGCATAATTAAGGACCCCACGCATCCCGGACATTCTCTCTTCCACCTTCTTCTGTCAGGAAAAAGATACAAAAGTCTGAGGTCACATAGCAACCGACTCAAGAACAGCTTCTTCCCTGCTGCTGTCAGATGGACCTACCTTGCATTAAGTTGATCTTTCTCAACACCATAGCTATGACTGTAATACTACATTCTGCACTCTCTCCTTTCCTTCTCTGTTGCTGTCTGGAGCTCTGGCGAGCGATGGTGGAAGCTCCGATTCCTTTCCGTCAAATGGCTAACCAGGAATTGCTTCCTCAAATAAAAGCAAAATACCGCTGGAGTTCTGGAATAGAAACAGAAAGTGCTGGTGGTTTCTCTCACCACAGGTTAGAATTAGAATTACTACAGTGCAGAAGGAGGCCACTCAGCCCATTGAGCTTGCACCAACAACAATCTTACCTAGGTCCTATCCCGCCAACCCCACATATTTACCCTTCTATTTTGTCTGTATAGCGCGCAAGAAACAATACTTTGCCCTGTATACTAATACATGTGACAATAATAAATCAAATCAAATCGGATCAAATCGCCTCTAAACAAGTGTTCTTGAACCCATTGGCCCACAGAGTCAGGACCGTTGGTGTTGGCAACCTGTTGAATTCTTCAATGTCCACTCTCCACCTTCCTGCTGGCTTGGAAAAGCAGCCAATAAAATCAAGGACCCCTCACAGCCCGGACATTCTCTCTTCCACCTTCTTCTGTTGGGAAAAAGATACAAAACTCTGAGGTCACGTACCAACCGACTCAAGAACAGCTTCTTCCCTGCTGCTGTCAGACCTTTGAATGGACCTACCTCGCATGAAGTTGATCTTTCTCTACACCCTAGCTATGGCTCTAACACTGCACTCTCTCCTTTCCTTCTCCATGAACGGTATGCTTTGTCTGCATAGCACGGAGGAAACAATACTTGTCATTGTAAACTAATACATGTGACAATAATAAATCAAATCAAATCAAATCAGTTGGCAGACGTGTGGCCCAATTTCTAGGCTATGATCTTTTGGGATTGGTTGGCGGGCCTGCGGTCTTTCTTTATCTTGCATGTTTAATGCGGTTTTGGATCATTTTTAACTTCCTCCACTTACAGTTTTGCAATCCGTGGTGATTGCTGAATATAACTTTAGCTACAAGCATGGGCCTGCCTCTCAGGGAGAAATGTCGCCGGTGTTGTGCTAATGAAGTTGACCTGCCGTAATCCTTTCCTGACCTGATGTGCAGTGTAGGTGGGATTGCATTTCTGATGATGTTCTGCACTCAATTTCAGAACGAGATTCACATTATTAATTGCCCCGTGGGCAATAAGAGACCATTTCAATGCCGTATTCACGAAACTGACTCAAAATATTAAAACACAATTCTTTTTCTAAAATATGGAAGCTCAACGCAGTTTTTGTAAACTTGGCTGCTATTGTTATGATTTTGATTTGATTTGATTTATTATTGTCACATGTATTAACATACAGTGAAAAGTATTGTTTCCTGCGTGCTATACAGACAAAGCATGCCGTTCATAGAGAAGGAAAGGAGAGAGCGCAGAATGTAGTGTTACAGTCATAGCTAGCGTGTAGAGAAAGATCAACTTAGTGCGAAGTAGGTCCATTCGTGGGGCGGCACGGTAGCACAATGGTTAGCACTGCTGCTTCACAGCTCCAGGGACCTGGGTTCAATTCCCGGCTCGGGTCACTGTCTGTGTGGAGTTTGCACATTCTCCTCGTGTCTGCGTGGGTTTCCTCCGGGTGCTCCAGTTTCCTCCCACAGTCCAAACATGTGTGGGTTAGGTTGATTGGCTATGCTAAAAATTGCCCTTAATGTCCTGAGATGTGTAGGTTAGAGGGATTAGTGGGAAATATGTAGGGGTAGGGACTGGGTGGGATTGTGGTTGGTGCAGACTCGATGGGCCGAATGGCCTCTTTCTGTACTGTAGGGTTTCTATGATTCCAAAGTCTGATGGCAGCAGGGTTGAGTCCTTGAGTTGGTTGGTATGTGACCTCAGACTTTTGTGTCTTTTTCCCAACGGACGAAGGTAGAAGAGAGTGTGAAGTGGAGACACCGGCGTTGGACTGGGGTAAACACAGTAAGAAGTCTCACAACACCAGGTTAAAGTCCAACAGGTTTATTTGGTAGCATGAGGTTTCGGAGCACTGCTCCTTCATCAGGTGAGTCTGAGAGAATGTCTGGGGTGGGTGGGGTCCTTAATTATGCTGGTTGCTTTTCTGAGGCAGCGGGAAGTGTAGACAGAGTCAATGGATGGGAGGCTGGTTTGCTTGATGGATCGAGCTTCATTCATAACCTTTCGTAGTTTCTTGCGGTTTTGGGCAGAGCAGGAGCCATACCAAGCTGTGGCACAACCAGAAAGAATGCTTTCTGTGGTGCATCAGTAAATGTTGGTGAGAGTCGTAGTGAACATACCAAATGTCCTTAATCTTCTGAGAAAGTAGAGGCTTTGGTGGGCTTTCTTAACTATAGTGTCGCCATGGGGGGGATCAGGACAGGTTGTTGGTGATCTGGACACCTAAGAACTTGAAGTTCTCGACCATTTCTACTTCGTCCCCATTCAATTAAATTTCAGAAAGTTAGGCCCATATCAAAATATGCTCATATGTATCAGTTGTTACATACCCTGCTGATGTTCAAAATGAGGGCATCCCAAATCTCAGAAGGGAAACTTGGAACGCTAAACATTTTAGCTTTATGATTTGAGAAAAGGGATGAAACCTGGTGAGGAAAGTAATCAGTCTTGTTGCAAATTATTCAAATAACAAAACATTTATTAAACTTTAAAACACACAAGAACAAAGAAGAAAGAAAAGTACAGTATAGGAACAGGCCCTTCGGCCCTCCAATCCTGCACCGATCGTGATGCCTGCCTAAACTAAGAACAAAGAAAAAAAAGAACAAAGAAAGGCAAGACTAATTCATTCACAATTAACTACAATAATGGCTACCCACACAGTATGCTTAAATTACGCCCCCAATCCAAATCCAACTACTTTCCTAAACACCTACCCCAAAACAACATCCTATAGGTTTTAACACTAGGAGCCATATCGAGCAAATAATTACCACACAGGACCTGTAGCTTTCTTTTGGGAACTCTCCTTTCAATTTAGAGTCGAACTTATGGGGTCCGACACACTCAGACTTCTGCTCATTTCTCTTCTGCACAATAGCTCGATTGTTTCTGAGGGAGCTCCGCTTTGCGACCAGGCATGGATAGGACCTAGGTCCCTAGTCATGTGGTGCAATTATCACTTGCAAATAACTTGCACACTAACAGCCAATTTAAGATCAAGCTCATAATGTGGCTCATCTATATTCACTAGAAGCAACAAACATTCGTACATAGGAACCCGTTCCCTGCAAACAAAAGGAATATGTCCAAGCCTTGCATCTTTTTTAATTTACCCGGGAGCTTTTGGAGCCTATAGTTCCCCATTGCTTTTGCCATGGCAACGCCTCAACCAATCAGAGTCAATTTACCAACCAATCAGCGCCCTTTCCTCCTGTGGTGTAAATTGTTGTGAGTGTTTGAAATTTGGCATTCTTGTGTTTGTTCTGATGAGTGCAAAATGAAAAACTTCAGCAACAGTCTCTCTTTTCAGCGATATTTGAAAATCATTTGATCGGTTGGTAGCATATTACTTAGAATGGGAGGCGATGGTCTAGTGTTATTATCGCTAGACTATTAATCCCAAAAACTCAGCTAATGTTCCGGGGACCTGGGTTCGAATCCCACCATGCCAGATTGTGGAATTTGAATTTTAGAAAAATATATCTGGAATTAAGAATCTACTGATGACCATGAAACCATTGTTGGAAAAACCCATCTGGTTCACTAATGTCCTTTAGGGAAGGAAATCTGCTGTCTTTACCTGGTCTGGCCTACATGTCACTCCAGAGCCACAGAAATGTGGTTGACTCTCAACTGCCCTCTGAGGGCAACAAGAGATGGACAATAAATGTTGGCCAGCCAGCGATGCCCATGTCTCATGAATGAATAAAAGAAATCTATAATTATGTAACTAAAAGCTCACAGGAAGAAGGTACGAAGCTTTTTCCCAGGGTGGAAGTGTGAAGTACTAGGGGGATTAGGTTTAAGGTGCAAGGGGCAAGATTTAAAGGAGATGTATGGGGCAAGTTTTTACACAGAAGTGGGTGCCTGGAACTCGCTGCCGAGAGGGGTAGTGGAAGCAGATACAATCGTGGCTTTTAAGGGGAGTCTTGACAAATACATGAATAGGATGGGAATAGAGGGATATGGTCCCCGGAAGAGTAGGGGTTTTTAGTTCAGACGGGCAGCATGATTGGTGCAGGCTTGGAGGGCCGAAGGGCCTGTTCCTGTGCTGTAATTTTCTTTGTTCTTTGTTCTTTAAAAAAGATACAGGGGTGAATTTTACCATCCCGCCAGCCACAGGAATTGTCACAGGCTGGGGGCAGAAAGGTCCATTGACGTTGGGTGGATTTTCCAGTTTCGGGATGAACGCAGTTGGAAAATCCTGCCCATAGTGCGTCTTATCATGGACAGTGGTTGAACTTAAATGCGTAATGACCTTCAACAGGGAAGTGGGTAAATATTTGAAACAGAAAAGTTCAGAAAGACATGAGGATAGGACAGAGGAATGAGACAGGCACTGTGAACTGAATGACTTTCTTCTTGGTTATAAAATTCAATCGTGCTCGGATGAACCAAACAAAAGCTGAAGCTGCCTCATTTCTATTTTATTCACAGCCGCACGGAATCCGAGGCATTTATAGATTTTGTTACAAATGCAAGGTTTTATCAGATGGTTATGTTTTGGACAGTGCAAGGTTAAATAGAGTATTGAAAAAAGTCACGTGATTGGCTAGGTGTTCTGCCCAACAATACATCTGGGTAGCTTGGTTGCCATGGAGACAGGGGTGGGGGATGTGTAGGAAGGAGGCAAGGTCATAACTAGGGTGTAGAGAAAGATCGACTTAATATAAGGTAGATCCATTCAAAAGTCTGATGGCAACAGGGAAGAAGCTGTTCTTGAGTCGGCTGGTACGTGTCCTCAGACTTTTTCCCGATGGACGAAGGTGGAAGAGAGAGTCTAGAATTTTACTGGCCCACCTGCCACGGGGATTGGAGTGGGCGAGAGGTGGAACATGCAAGGTCCATTGACGTCGGGCGAGATTTTACGGTTTTGGGATGAGTGAGGCCATAAAATCCCACCCAGTATTTTGATTTGATTTATTATTACCCCATGTATTAGCATACAGTGAAAAGTATTGTTTCTTGCATGCTATACAGACAAAGCATACCGTTCATAGAGAAGGAAAGAAGAGAGTGCAGAATGTAGTGTTACAGTCATAGCTAGGGTGTAGAGAAAGATCAACTTAGTGTGAGGTAGGTCCATTCAAAAGTCTGATGGCAGCAGGGAAGAAGCTGTTCTTGAGTCAGTTGGTACATGGCTTCAGACTTTTGTATCTTTTTCCTGATGGAAGAAGGTGGAAGAAAGTATGTCTGGGGTGGGTGGGGTCCTTGATTATGCTGACCGCTTTTCCGAGTCAGCAGGAAGTATAGACGGAGTCAATGGATGGGAGGCTGGTTTGCGTGATGAAATGTACTCTTTCACAACTGAAAACAGAGGCAAGAACATCTGGACTGTGTTTGGACAGAATGAGAGAGCGGGAAGAAGTCTCTCGGCGACAACGGGCTGTAGCTGGTGAGATCAACAATGTGGAGAAGGCTGTTAGCGCACTGAGGGTTTCCAAGCAGAGTGTGAGAGGTCTAGAGGTCTCTCTTGAAGTGGAAACTGGAAGATATGTCATGGTGTGGCCGGGAGGAGTGATCGTGGGACTGGGCCACACTGCTAGCAGTTTGGAAATTTTCTGAAACCTGAGGGAAGAATTTTGCAATAGTCATAACACCCTGAAACGGGCAGACATAACCCCATTGGAAATTGGGAATGAACCTGGGTGATTTCCTATAATGATTGCAATCCAGTGGAGAGTGTGCTGTAAGGATATGTAAGTGGGGTGGGGTGATCAGCTGCATTGAAACACTAATAAGAGTTTTTGTTTCTGGGATGTAGAGTATTAGTTGCCTTCTCGGTCATGTTTAGTCAATGTTTGTTACATTAGAAGTCTTACAACTTGAAATCCTGTCTTGTAATTCCTTTAAGTTGATCACTGGGAATTCGAATATCTGTTAAAAAGTTAACAAGCTCTTTGGGGATCATAACAAACTCCTCCCGGGATTTAACTTCCTGATGTTTATGTCGATATTGTTGCTTCATCAAATCTTCCCAGTTAAAAGTGATCTGAGTTTTATTGCGATAATTTTATTAATAATCCACCTAAAATGCACTCACATTTGGAATCAAATTGTAAATTAGAATTGGGCCAGTGTGTATTGACCCAAAGGGACATGTTGGAATTGCGTCTCACTTACCTCGTCACCTCGAATCTCTTTGTCTCGGGAATCCACGACCCCCGCCTTCAATAATAAACCAATACTTTTCCAGAACTAAGATTTCATTCAGTCTGAATTCATTATGTTGACTTTGAATTAACTAAGACCATTACTGGGCAGGAAACACTTTAAAACAGCCTCGTAAAAAAAAAATAAAGCTATAAACACGATCTATAACTGCCTGAAATATTCATGTTTGCATATTATTGACCTCAGATGTCAGCCAGTGTAATGCATCTCCCAAAGGGCCTCATTACACAAACTACTTGAATCTAAGCCATTTCAGCATGGGATCTGCAATTTTACAAAACTCTTCCAACTTCTCTAGATTAGGAGTCAGATTAAACCATCGTGGGGCACGTTAGCTTTACCCTACTGATGATATGTCGATGTAATGGTATCCTTCCTAAGACTCGAACTCCAATTTCATTGTGTGTCATTGTGCATTCACTCAACTCCTCAAGGCTGGCAGGGTCCCGTCTTTTGTCCAATCCCTGCTCTGCATTACAAAGCCATGTGGTTCTCCGCGGAGACCAATAAAAAACTTAAAGAGAAATTCCAACTTCCAGTTATTGGCTGAAAGAACGAAACATCAAGATTTCATGTTTTAAAAAGAAAATGCACTTCTACTTTCGCAATGGCTAAAGGCAAAATATTATTCAATAAAGACTATTATACTCTGACCAAGACCGCAGGAAACTACAAAGGGTTGTGAATGTAGCCCCGTCCATCACGCAAACAGCCTCCCATCCATTGACTCTGTCTACACTTTCCGTTGCCTCGGCAAAGAAGCCAGCATAATCAAGGACCCCACGCATCCCAGACATTCTCTCTTCCAACTTCTTCCGTCGGGAAAAAGATACAAAAGTCTGAGGTCACGTACCAACCGACTCAAAGAGCAGCTTCTTCCCTGCTGCTGGCAGCCTTTTGAATGGACTTACCTTGCATTAAGTTGATCTTTCTCTATACCTGAGCTATGACTGTAACACTACATTCTGCATTCTCTCCTTTCCTTCTCTATGAACTGTACGCTTTGTCTGTATAGCGCGCAAGAAACAATACTTTTCACTGTATACTAATACATGTAACAATAATAAATCAAATTAAATACTTTAAACTACCAAAGTTTCTACTTTTATTGACATTTCTCAACCTCTCAAGAAGAAATTCACTGCCCCAAACCAATTCAAGGTACCTTGCAGTTCCCAAGATTTTTGCTTCTGTTCTTTTCATTTTACATAGAAACATAGAAATTAGAAGCAGGAGGAGGCCATTCAGCCCTTCGAGCCGGCTCCGCCATTCATTTTGATCATGGCTGATCACCAAATTCAATATCCTGATCTCCCCTTCCTCCCATATCCCTTGATCCCTTTAGCCCCAAGAGCTATATCTAATTTCTTCTTGAAATCAGACAACATTTTGGCTAAAACTACATTCTGTGGTAGTGAATTCCACACTTTCACTACCCTTTGGATGAAGAAATTTCTCCTCACCTCAGTTCTAAAAGGTTTACCCCTTATCCTCAAACTGTGACCTCCAGTTCTGGACTCCCCCACCATTGGGAACATCCTTTCTGAATCTACCCTGTCTAATGCTGTTAGAATTTTTTAAGTTTCTATGAGATCCCCTCTCACTCTTCTAAACTCCGGTGAATATAATCCTAACCGACTTAGTCTGTCCTCATATGACAGAACTGCCATCCCAGGAATCAGCCTGGTAAACCTTCGCTGCACTTCTTCTATAGCAAGGACATCCTTCCTCAGATAAGGACACCAAAACTGCACACAATACTCCAGGTGTGACCTCACCAACGCCCTATACAATTGCAGCAAAACATCCTTGTCCCTATACTCAAATCCTCTCAATTTTCCAATGCTATCTCCCACACCGCCATCCCCCTGCCCTCCAGCTTAGGCCAGGTGAACCCCCCAGTGTGTTTTTCATGAACTGGCCTTTCCAACTGGGCATGAGCTCCCACCCTCATTCTTCATGGTGAATGATTGAGCCAGCATTATCTCTGAGAAGTTGCAAAAGATACTAAATGTGGTGCACTCATCGGCGAACAGCTCCACTTCTGACTTATGATGGAAGGAAGGTCATTGTTGAAGCAGCTGAAGATGGTTGGGAGTTCTCTGAGGAACTCCTGCAGGCCTGGAGCTGAGATGGTTGACCTCCAACCACCACAACCACCTTCCTTTCTGCTAAGTATAACTCCAACCAGAGGAGAGTTTTCCCCCTGATTCCCATTGACTCTAGTTTTGCTGGGGCTCCTTGATGCTATACCCGGTCAAGTGTTGCCTTGATGTCAAGGGCAGTCACTCTCACCTCACCTCTGATGTCCAAATTGCAACACGTCAACTCTTTTGAGAACACCTTCCTATCCCACCACCACCTGCAAGCCCCTCTCCCAGCCACCCGTCATCCTGAACAAAGAACAAAGAACAATACAGCACAGGAACAGGCCCTTCGGCCCTCCAAGCCCGCGCCGCTCCCTGGTCCAAACTAGACTATTCTTTTGTATCCCTCCATTCCCACTCCGTTCATATGGCTATCTAGATAAGTCTTAAACGTTCCCAGTGTGTCCGCCTCCACCACCTTGCCCGGCAGCGCATTCCAGGCCCCCACCATCCTCTGTGTAAAATATGTCCTTCTGATATCCGTGTTAAACCTCCCTGCCTTGAAAACAGATTGCCATTTTTTGACATCGTTGGGTAAATTCCACGAATTCCCTCCCTAACAGCACTGTGGGTGTACCTAGAATCCATAGAATCCTACAGGGCAGAAGGAGGCGATTCAGCCCATCGAGTCTGCACCAATCATAATCCCACCCAGGTCCTATCCCCATAACCCCACGCATTCACCCTAGCTAGTTCCCCTGACACTAAGGGTCAATTTACCATGGCCAATCCACCTAGTCCGCACATCTTTGGACTGTGGGAGGAAATCGGAGCACCCAGAGGAAGCCAATGCAGAGTACATGGAGCTTAATAGGATGGAGGGTTATAGGTAGGTCTAGAAGGTAGGGACATGTTTGGCACAACTTGTGGGCCGAAGGGCCTGTTTGTGCTGTAGTTTTTCTATGTTTCTATGTTTCCACACGGATAGTGACCCAAGCCGGGAATTGAACCCGGGTCCCTGGCGCTGTGAGGTAGCAGTGCTAACCACTGTGCCACCGTGTCGCCCTATTACCGCCCACCTACACCACACATAGACTGTGTTGGCTCCTTCTGCCACTTGCCCCGGCTCAGTTCCATTTCTTACAGAATGTCCGTTCCCTCGTAGCCAGCTCTTGACAAGAATTCTGCGGGCGAATGTTATTACTTCAGCTCCATGTGAAAGAGAGTAATGTTTCCCGCAAAACCTGTTATTAACTTTGAGTCAACACTGCCAATATAAAACTGCTGTAACTTAATTTTAGAAGCAGCGTGCCCGTCATTGTCAGATTAATGTTGTTTTTTTTAATTTACTTGAGGAGTTAAATGAATTACAGGAACGTCAATCATGTCAACGTGTGAATCATTCGCTGGAAGACGAATGTCAGAAGTAAATCATGGAAATCGCTGTGGAGTGCCTCAGGGTAGTGTCCTCGGGGCTAACTCTCTTCAGATCCTTCATCAATGACCTTCTCTCTAACATAAGGTCAGAATTAGAGACGCTTACTACCTGAATGGCTGTAAATTGGGAGAGGGGAGTGTGCAGCGGGACCTGGGTGTCCTTGCGCACCAGTCGCTGAAGGCAAGCATGCAGGTGCAGCAGGCAGTAAAGAAGGCAAATAGCATGTTGGCCTTCATTGCGAGAGGTTTCGAGTACAGGAGCAGGGATGTGTTGTTGCAATTATGATGTGGAGATGCCGGCGTTGGACTAGGGTAAGCAGAGTAAGAAGTCTCACAACACCAGCGTTCTCCAAGGCGGCCTTCATGACACACAACATCGCAGAATCGCTGAGCAGAAACTGATAGCCAAGTTCCGCACACATGAGGAATCTTGGATCTTGGGTTCATGTCACACTATCTGTAACCCCCACGACTTGCCTGGGCTTGCAAAATCTCACTGTCCTGGCTGGAGACAATACACACCTCTTTAACCTGTGCTTGGCCCTCTCTCCACTCACATTGTGTGTACCTTTAAGACTTGATTACCTGTAAAGACTCGCATTCCAACCATTATCTTATAAATTGAATTTGTGTCTGTATATGCCCTGTTTGTGAACAGAACTCCTCACTCACCTGAAGGAGGAGCAAGACTCTGAAAGTTTGTACTACCAAATAAACCTGTTGGACTTTAACCTGGTGTTGGGAGACTTCTTATTGTTGCAATTATACAGGGTCTTGGTGAGGCCACACCTAGAGTATTGTGTGCAGTTTTGGTCTCCTTTTCTGAGGATGTTCTTGCTCTCGATTTGATTTATTATTGTCACATGTATTAACATACAGTGAAAAGTATTGTTTCTTGCGTGCTATACAGACAAAGCATACCATTCATAGAGAAGGAAAGGAGAGAGTGCAGAATGTAGTGTTACAGTCATAGCTAGGGTGTGGAGAAAGATCAACTTAATGCAAGGTAAGTCCATTCAAAGTCTGACAGCAGCAGGGAAGAAGCTGTTCTTGAGTCGGTTGGTACGTGACCTCAGACTTTTGTATTTTTTTCCCGAAGGAAGAAGGCGGAAGAGAGAATGTCCGGGGTGCGTGGCATCCTTAATTATACTGGCTGCTTTGTCGAGGCAGCGGAAAGTGTAGAAGAATCAATGGATGGGAGGCTGGTTTGCTTGATGGATTGGGCTACATTCACGGCCTTTTGAAGTTCCTTGCAGTCTTGGGCAGAGCAGGAGCCATACCAAGCTGTGATACAACCAAAAAGAATGCTTTCTATGGTGCATTTGTAAAAGTTGGTGAGAGCCGTAGCTGACATGCCAAATTTCCTTAATTTTCTAAGGGAGTGCAGTGAAGGTTTATCAGGCTGATTCTGGGGATGGCGGGACTGACATATGAGGAGAGATTGACTAGGTTAGGATTGTTTTCACTGGAGTTCAGACGAATGAGGGGGGATCTCATAGAGACTTATAAAATTCTAACAGGACTAGACAGGGTAGATGCAGGGAGGATGTTCCTGATGGTGGGGGAGTCCAGAACCAGGGGTCACAGTCTGAGGATTCGGGATAGAGCATTTAGGACGGAGGTGAGGAGACATTTCTTCACCCAAAGAGTGGTGAGTCTGTGGAATTCATTACCAGAGGAAGTGGTTTTAGCCAAAACATTGAATGTGTTCGAGAGGCGGCTGGATATAGCACTTGGGGCGAATGGGATCAAAGGTTATGGGGAAAAAGCAGGATTAGGCTATTGAGTTGGACGATCAGCCATGATCATTGCGAATGGGTCAAATCCAAATCCAGACTGAATCCAGAGCAGGGGAAGTTATCCCGAATGCCCTGGCCAATATTCGTCTCTGAATCCACTTCACAAAACCACATCATTTGGTCATGATCACACTGGTGTCTGTGGGATCTTGCTGTGTGCAAATTTTTTAAGGGGCATCTTGACAAGTACATGAATAGGATGGGAATAGAGGGATATGGTCCCTGGAAGGGTAGGGGGTTTTAGTTCAGTCGGGCAGCATGGTCGGTGCAAGCTTGGAGAGCCGAAGGGCCCGTTCCTGTGCTGTAATTTTCTTTGTTCTTTGAATGCTACAGCTGCTACATTACAACAGTGACTACATTTCATTGGCTGTAAAGCACTATTGAAATATCCAGAAACCATGAAATGTGCTACTTTATGAAACCATTGTCGATTGTTGGAAAAACCCATCTGGTTCACTAATGTCATTTCGGGAAGGAAATCTACCGATCCTCACCTGGTCTGGCCAACATGTGACTCCAGATCCACAGCAATGTGGTTGACTCTCAACTGCCGTCTGAAATGGCCCAGCAAGCCACTTAGTTCAAGGGCAATTAGGGATGGGCAATAAATGCTGGTCTTGCCAGCGACGTTGTAACGACTTTAATCAGACAATTGAGGTGGGCCTGTTAGAATATGAACTCCCTGAATAAGGGCTAAATTGATGGGCCAATCAGGGAGCTTCTTGCTCTGTATTTAACCAGGCGTGTCAGTTCCTCTGGGACTCCTAGTGTAAGCTGCTAACTGAAAGCACTCTGTATGCTGCTGTCAGACTTGTAAATAAAGGGATTTTGGTGAAGGGACTTCTGCCTCCAAGAACTTACTACAGATCTCCCCATCCCATGAAAGAATAAAAACAAAATTCCCTTGCATTTTTCTGGAATAATGTCATGTGATCGATCTGAGGAGGCAAACTGGGCCTTAAATTAATGAGCAAGACCTACCGGTTCCCGCAAAGGCAACAGAGATTTGAACGGTTCACCACACCCGCCACAGGTGAACTCACTGAAGGTGCATCCACGCGAGTGAACTCGGCACAGGTAACCCTGTGGCACAGTGGTTAGCACTGCGGCTTCACAGCGCCAGGGACCCGGATTCAATTCCAGCCTCGGGTCACTGTCTGTGTGGAGTTTGTACGTTCTCCCTGTGTTTGCGTGGGTTTCCTCCGGGTGCTCCAGTTCCATCCCACAGCCCAAAAATGTGCAGGTTGGGTGGATTGGCCAGGCTAAATTGCCCCTTACTGTACCAAGATGTGTAGGTTAGGTGGATTAGTGAGGTAAAGCCATGGGGTTACAGGGATAGGGCTGGTATGGGGCCTGGGTAAGATACTCTGTCGGAGAGCCGGTGCAGACTTGATGGGCTGAATAGCCTCCTTCTGCACTGTAGGGATTCTATGATCTAACCCATTGCGGCAGGGCTGGAGAACATGGCCAATGTCTGCTTGAAAAATGGTACCTTGGTGCGGCACAAGAGTATCGGTCTGGATTTCTTTCACTTTGTGTCTCTGAAAGGGAGAAAAATAAAAAATAAAACACTCGGGGGATTTATTAAATCTCAGCAAAGTACTCAAAATGGAGGAGAGTTTTCATAAAATGGAGAGCTGGTAACCACAAGGCCCTGGGTCTTTTTTCTGTCGATGGAATGTAACCTAAGGATCATGGGAGTCCAGCTGTGAATGGTGGGGATACGATTGGCTGGAGCAGCCGGTCTGAATAAAGAACAGGGATTGGACACTGACCATGAGGTGGGAGGGGGTGGGGGGGCGTGGGGGAAGGTGGAAAGATGCAGAGGTGGGGGAGGGGTGGCCCACGATTGACTAATTGTTGACAAAGGTGGTCAGTGATTGGTTTGTGTCAGTAACACAATATCATATCAAACATCCTGTGTGTGATTGGCCAGAGAGTCTGTTCCTCAGCCAGACTGCAGAGCTGTCCCCCCTTGAGCCAATACTCGGATGAACAACTGGAAAGGAATTTGAATCTTATCCGGTCTGCTGAGGAACAGCAAGAAGTCTCGCAACACCAGGTTAAAGTCGACAGGTTTATTTGGTACCACGAGCTTTCGGAGCACTGCTCCTTCATCAGGTGAGTGGCTGAAGGTCCTGTGCAGTGAAGAGGTCTTGTTTGAACTTTTGCATGAAGATGTTGACGTATTGAGGTGCGCATTTGGTCCCCATGGCTGTTCCATGTGTCTGGATGGAGAACTGGTCGTTGAAGGTGAAGACGTTGTGGTCCAGGATGAAACGGATGAGTTGTAGAATTGCGTCTGGAGATTGGCAGTTGTCGGTGTTGAGTACTGAGGCAGTTGCAGCAATGCCGTCGTCATGGGGGATGCTGGTGTAGAGTGCCGAGACATCCATTGTGACGAGGAGTGCTCCTGGTTCAACTGGTCCATGGGTGCCGAGTTTCTGTAAGAAGTCCATAGTGTCGCAACAGGAGCTGGGTGTTCTTTGTACGATGGGTTTCAGGATGCCCTCAGTGTAGCCGGAGATGTTCTCGCACAGTATCCCATTGCCTGATACGATAGGACGGCCAGGTGTGTTGTCCTTGTGTATCTTCGGGAGGCAGTAGAGATTTCCAACGCGGGGAGTACGTGGGATGGGAGCACGGAGGGTGCCCTGAAGGTCCAGATCAAAGGTCTTGATCAGTCTGTTGAGTTGACGGGTGTGTTCTTTGGTGGATCTGCAGGTAACTGTCTGTAATGTTCCTCGTTGTTCAGTTGTCGGTACACTTCTTTGCAGTAATCCGTTCTGTTCAGTATGACGGTGGCCCCTCCTTTGTCTGCTGGTTTGATGACAATGTTGCAGTTGGTCTTGAGAGCGTGGATGGCGTTGTGTTGTGCTTGGGTGACATTCGGGGCTGTCTTGTGAGTGCGGCTGATGAATCTGGCATTGACGCGTCTCCTGACGGCTTGGGCATACATGTCGAGTCGAGGGCAGCGGCCTTCCGGAGGAGTCCAATTTGACTCTTTCCTCCTCGGTTGCTGCACTGCCGATCTCTCTGTCAGCTGTTCCAGTTCATTGGCTGTCTCATTGTGTTCGCTGTTGGCCTCTTGGGGTTTGTGGAAGAACTCCCACAGCCTCATTCGCCTGATGAATTCCTCTGTGTCTGCTCGAGACTGATGGGGTCTATTTTGGCGGTGGGGCAGAAATTGAGCCCTCGACTGAGAACTTCAATTTCGTCTGGTTGAAGGGTGAAGTCCGACAAGTTGGCAATGGGCTTCCCTGCAGTGGTACTGTTTTCTACTGTGGTACCGGGGGAGGCTTGGTTGCTGCTGGTGGTGATGTCCACTCACCTGATGAAGGAGCAGCGCCCCAAAAGCTTGTAAGACCAAATAAACCTGTTAGACTTTAACCTGCCGTTGTGAGACTTCTTACTGTGCTCACCCCAGTCTAACGCCGGCATCTTCACATGCTGGGGAACAGGAGGGAGATTGAACTCCATGATTCTATCCTTTTAGTGTCTCTCCATTCTGTATCCTACTTCTACCTCACCATCACTTATAGAATCATACATTAGAAAAGAGGCTCTTCGATTCCGCACCGACACGCGAGAAACACCTGAGCTCCCACCTCATTTATATTAATGATTTGGATGAGAATATAGGGGGCATGGTTAGTAAGTTTGCAGATGACACCAAGATTGGTGGCATAGTGGACAGTGAAGAAAGTTATCTCCAATTGCAGCGGGATCTTGATCAATTGGGCCAGCGGGCTGACGAATGGCAGATGCAGTTTAATTTAGACAAATGCGAGGTGATGCATGTTGGTAGATTGAACCAGAGCAGGACTTACTCAGTTAATGGTAGGATGTTGGGGAGAGTTACAGAACAAAGAGATCTCGGGGTACATGTTCATAGCTCCATGAAGGTGGATTCACAGGTGGACAGAGTGGTGAAGAAGGCATTAGGCATGCTTGGTTTCATCGATCAGAACATTGAATACAGGAGTTGGGACGTCTTGTTGAAGTTGTACAAGACATTGGTAAGGCCACACTTGGAATACTGTGTGCAATTCTGGTTACCCTATTATAGAAAGGATATTATTAAACTAGAAAGAGTGCAGAAAAGATTTACTAGGATGCTACAAGGACTTGAGGGATTGAGTTATAAAGAGAGGTTGGATAGACTGGGACTTTTTTCTCTGGAGCGTAGGAGGCCGAGAGGTGATCTTATAGAGGTCTATAAAATAATGAGGGGCATAGATCAGATATATAGTCATTATCTTTTCCCAAAGGTAGGGGAGTCTAAAACTAGAGGGCATAGGTTTAAGGTGAGAGGGGAGAGATACAAAAGTGTCCAGAGGGGCAATTTTTTCACACAGAGGGTGGTGAGTGTCTGGAACAAGCTGCCAGAGGTAGTAGTAGAGGCGGGTACAATTTTGTCTTTTAAAAAGCATTTAGATAGTTACATGGGTACAATGAGTATAGAGGGATATGGGCCAAATGCGGGCAATTGGGATTAGCTTAGAGGTTTTAAAAAAAAAGGGCAGCATGGACAAGCTGGGCCGAAGGGCGTGTTTCCATGCTGTAAACCTCTATGACTCTATGATTCTAATCCCAATCTGCCAGCATTTGGCCCATAGCCCTGAATGTTATGATGTGCCAAGGGCTCATCCAGATACTTTTTAAAGGATGTGAGGCAACCCGCCTCCACCACCCTCCCAGGCAGCGCATTCCAGGCCATCACCACCCTCTGGGTAAACGGACTTTCCTCACATCACCCCTAAACCTCCTGCCCCTCACTTTGAATCTGTGTCCTCTCATGACTGACCCTTCAACTAAGGGGAACAGCTGCTCCTTATCCACTCTGTCCGTGCCTCTCATAATCATGAACACCTCGATCTGGTCACCCCTCAGTCTTCTCTGCTCCAGAAAAAAACAACACAAGCCGATCCAAACTCTCTTCATAACCTAAGTTCTCCATCCCAGGCAGCATCCTGGTGAATCTCCTCTGCACCCCCTCCAGTGCAATCACATCCTTCCGATAATGTGGTGACCAGAACTGCACACAGTGCTCCAGCTGTGGCCTCACCTTTACTTCCATGTTGCAGGATACTCTTTCCTCCAGCAGTGTGCAGGCCATTCAACCCTGTGAATTTTGTCTCTCTCTGATTCGATGCATCTGTAAATGGCCAGCCAGCAATGCCCATGTCCCACAAATGAGTAAAAAAAAGTGCCTGGAACGCACTGCCAGAGGAAGTGGTAGAAGCAGATACAATAGCAACATCTTAGAGGCACCTTGACAGATATATGAGTAGACCGGAAATAGACTTTTATAAAGTTTATTTATTCGTGTCAAAAGCTGGCTTACATTAACACTGTAATGAAATTACTGTGAAAATCTCCTAGTCGCCACACTCCGGTGCCTGTTCGGGTAACACGGAGGGAGAATTTAGCACGGCCAATACACCCTAACCAGCAGGTCTTTCGGACTGTGGGAGGAAACTGGAGCACCCGGAAGAAATCCACGCAGACATGTGGAGAACATGCTAACTCCACACAGGCAGTGACCCAAGCCGGGAAATTGAACCCGGGTCCGTGGTGCTGTGAGGCAGCAGCGCTAACCACCGTGCCGCCATATCACGGGACCGCTTAAAGGCAAAAGGTCTATAATTTAGAAAGGTGTTATGTGTTGGTGCAGGCTCGGAGGGCTGAAGGGCCTGTTCCTGTGTTATACTGTTCTCTGTTCTTTGTATAGATAACCACTTCAAGAAGATAAAAGGATTTGGGGAGAAACAAACAAAATTGGCTGAGTTTGAGAAGATTGTGTCAAATTAGGCCCCAGGAGGGGCCTACGTTCAGTACAGACAAGCGGGGATGAATATCATTCTCCTTTGTTAATATTTTGTTTGAGTTCATCTTTAATCCTCAGCATAATTTGTATTCTATATTAAAACATTCTGATAACCTTTCTTAATCACTTTACACTTTACAACAAGACAATGGAACATTCATGAGGCCTAGAGGTTGTAGCACTTAATTATCAAACAGTATAGGCACAAAATACATTAAATATTTAAAAAATATATAGCACGGGATGGATTGTTTAATATTTGTACTGAGTAACAATCTGTGAATGTCTGCTGAATCTACTTTATAATGAATCTGATTATATTTGCAATAGCTAGCACACTTATTACCTCTGAAGGCATTCATTGTTCAAGCTGTTGATTACAGTGTGTTCGTTGGAAAGGACTCAAAGAATAAAGAACAGTACAGCACAGAAACAGGCTCTTCGGCCCACCAAGCCTGCGCTGATCACGCTGTCCTACCTAGACCAATCACCTATATCCCTCTACACTCCAACTGTTCATGTGCCTATCCAGATAAGTCTTAAATGTCGCTAACGTATCTGCCTCAACCACCTCACTTCATAGAATTATAGAATTCTACAGTGCAGAAGGAGGCCATTTGGCCCATCGAGTCTACACTGACCATAATCCCACCCAGACCCTATCCCCATAACCCCACGCATTTACCCTAGCTAGTCCCGCTGACACTTGGCAGTGCATTCCAGGCCCCCACCACCCTCTGTGTAAAAAACGTCCCCCACACATCTCTACTGAACCTTTCCCCCCTTATCGTGACGCCGTGCAGTCTTTCGTAAATAAAGGCTAATTATTTTGTCGGAACGAACTTTGTTGAGTTTTTCTATCACAGTCAAGAAGCAGGAAAGTTTCCACTTCAACAGATAGGCCATTTAATTCCAGTTTTTATTGAATTCAAATTTCACCATCTGCCATAGCAGGATTTGAACCAGATCTTACTCTGGGTCTCTGGATTACTAGCCCAGTGACAATACCACTGTGCCCCTGCCTCCCCATTTGTGCTGAAAGATTCTGTTGTTGACTCCTTTTCTCACACATACCACAGTTTTACTGAAAAATGAGGTGAAACATTTAAAAAGACTGATGAAAGTTGGGCAATTAATCGCCAGAAGAATTCATTGCAATTTTTCAGTCCTGGTAGAAGGCAATCACCAATTCTTTCCCTTTGTAGATACACTATCTGTTTGTAATTAATTATTCCCAGCAGTTGCAATTTTTCATTTGTTTTTATTTCAACCTCCAGCAGCATAATGAATCTCGGTACCACACTGGAATATCAAGAAGGATGTGGTGTGGGGCTCAAACCCACAGCGAGCCAACCCCAGAGGCAACAGTGCTGCAATGCTTCAAAAACATCCAGGAGTAAAGATTTTGCTTCAAACTTGTGTATTCGACAGACAAGAGAGGGCGGGTGGTTAATTTAAGCAGCACTAATTTCTCCTCTCGCCACCCATCCAAGGTGTGTTAGAAACATAGAAACGTAGAAATTAGAAGCATGAGTAGACCATTCGGCCCCTCGAGCCTGCTCCACCATTCACCTTCATCATGGCTGATCATCGAATTCAATATCCTGATTCCCCCTTTCCCCCCATATCCCTTGATCCCTTTAGCCTCTAGAGCTATATCTAATTTCTTCCTGAAATCAAACGTTTTGGCCTCAACTATACTTTGTGGTAGTGAATTCCACACATTCACCACCCTCTGGGTGAAGAAATTTCTCCTCACCTCAGTTCTAAAAGGTTTACCCCTTATCCTCAAACTATGACCCCTAGTTTTGGACTCCCCCACCATTTGGAACATTCTTTCTGAATCTACCCTGTCTAACCCTGTTAGAATTTTATAAGTTTCTATGAGATCCCTCTCACTCTTCTGAACTCCAATGAAGATAAACCTGATTTAATCTCTCCTTATATCACAGACCTGCCATCCCAGGAATCAGCCTGATAAACCTTTGCTGCACTCCCTCTATAGCAAGGACTTCCTTCCTCAGATAAGGACACCAAAACTGCACACAATACTCCAGATGTGGCCTCACCAACACCCTATACAATTGCAGCAAAACATCCCCATCCCGATACTCAAATCCTCTCGCTACGAAGGCCAACATACCATTTGCCTTTTTTGCCACTTGCTGTATCTGCGCACTTACTTTCAGCGACAGGTGCATGAGGACTCCAAGGTCTCACTGAGTATCCACCCCTCTCATTTTACACCCATTCAAGTAATAACCTTTTTGCCTATTATTAGTACCAAAGTGGATAACCTCACATTGATCCACATTAGTGAGAGGCAACGTGGTTTTGTGAAGGGGAGGTTGTGTCTCACGAACTCGATCGTGTTTTTCGAGGAAGTGACGAAGATGATTGGTGAGGGTAGGGCAGTGGATGTTGTCTACATGGACTTCAGTAAGGCCTTTGACAAGGTCCCTCATGGCAGACTGGTGCAGAAGGTGAAGTCGCATGGGATCAGAGGTGAGCTGGCAAGGTGGAGACAAAACTGGCTCGGTCAAAGAAAACAGAGGGTAGCAGTGGAAGGGTGCATTTCTGAATGGAAGGCTGTGACAAGTGGTGTTCCTCAGGGATCAGTGCTGGGACCTTTGCTGTTTGTAATATATATATAAATGATTTGGAGGAAAATGTAACTGGTTTGATTAGTAAGTTTGCGGACGACATAAAGGTTAGTGGATTTGCGGATAGCGATGAGGACCATCAGAGAATACAGCAGGATATAAATCAGTTGGAGACTTGGGCGGAGAGATGGCAGATGGAGTTTAATCTGGACAAAGATGTGCGGGTTAGGTTGATTGGCCATGCTAAAAAAAATTGCCCTTAGTGTCCTGAGATGTGTAGGTTAGAGGGATTAGCGGGTAAATATGTAGGGATATGGGGGTAGGGTTTGGGTGGGATTGTGGTCGGTGCAGACTCGATGGGCCGAATGGCATCTTTCTGTACTGTAGGGTTTCTATGAAATGTGAGGTAATGCATTTTGGAAAGTCTAATACAGATAGGAAATATACAGTAAATGGCAGAACCCTTAAAAGTATTGATAGGCAAAGGGACCTGGGTGTACAGGTACACAGGTCACTGAAAGTGGCAATGCAGGTGGAGAAGGCAGTCAAGAAGGCATACGGCATGCTTGCCTTCATCCGCCGGGGCACTGAGTTTAAAAATTGGCAAGTCATGTTGCAGCTTTATAGAACCTTAGTTAGGCTGCACTTGGAATATAGTGTTCAATTCTGGTCGCCACACTACCAGAAGGATGTGGAGGCTTTGGAGTGGGTACAGAAAAGATTTACCAGGATGTTGCCTGGTATGGGGGGCATTAGCTATGAGGAGAGGTTGGAGAATCTTGGTTTGTTCTCACTGGAACGACGGAGGTTGAGGGGCGACCTGATAGAAGTCTACAAGGTTATGAGAGGCATGGACAGAGTGAGTTTGCAGACGATACAAAGGTTGGTGGATGTGCGGATTGTCTGTGAGTCCGACAGTGAGATTATAAACAGCAGGCTGAGCTATGCAGTTCAGCAAAGCTATATTACGTATCCTAGAGGCCCATGTCACATGACTCCCACCTTGCTACCATCTTTGGCAAAGGATGTGTATCTGTTGCCTGGATTCTAACGACTATAAAATCTCCCAGCCATTGGGGATCGAAAGGAAGAAATTGTTAACCAATTTCAATCCAACCCAGATATTACTCCCAATCCCATGCGCCCCAATTTTGTTTATTAACCTCCTGTGTGGAACTGGGTGGCACAGTGGTTAGCGCTGCTGCCTCACAGCGCCAGGGACACGGATTCGATTCCTGGCTTAGGTCACTGTCTGTGCGGAGTCTGCACGTCCTCCCCATGTCTGCCTGGGTTTCCTCCGGGTGCTCCGGTTTCCTCCCACAGTCTGAAAGACGTGCTGGTTAGGTGCATTGACCATGCTAAATTCTCCCTCAGTGCGCCGAACAGGCGCCGGAGTGTGGTGACTAGGGGATTTTCACAGTAACTTCATTGCAGGGTTAATGTAAGCCTACTTGTGACACTAATAAATGAACTTAACCTTATTGAAAGCTTTCTGAAAGTCCAAATACACCAGATGCACTGATTTATTTTATCAAAGCTACAAGTAAAATCCTCAACAAATGTTTTCAGAGGTTAAAGAGCATTTTATAATGTGGGATTTAAGCACACGGACTATAAGACCATGAGACATCGGAGCAGAATTAGGCCACTCGGCCCATCGAGTCTGCTCCGCTATTCAATCATGGCTGATATTTTTCTCATCCCCATTCTCCTGTCCTTTCCCCATAACCCCTGATCCCCTTATTAATCAAGAACCTATCTATCTCTGTCTTAAAGATACTCAGTGACCTGGCCTCCACAGCCTTAGAACATAGAACATAGAACATAGAAAGCCACAGCACAAACAGGCCCTTCGGCCCACAAGTTGCGCCGATCACATCCCCACCTCTAGGCCTATCTATAGCCCTCAATCCCATTAAATCCCATAGAACATAGAACAGTACAGCACAGAACAGGCCCTTCGGCCCACGATGTTGTGCCGACCTTCATCTGAAACCAAGATCAAGCTATCCCACTCCCTACCATCCTGATGTGCTCCATGTGCCTATCCAATAACCGCTTAAATGTTCCTAAAGTGTCTGACTCCACTATCACTGCAGGCAGTCCATTCCACACCCCAACCACTCTCTGCGTGAAGAACCTACCTCTGATATCCTTCCTATATCTCCCACCATGAATCCCATGTACTCATCCAGAAGTCTCTTAAAAGACCCCAACGAGTTTGCCTCCACCACCACCGACGTCAGCCGATTCCACTCACCCACCACCCTCTGAGTGAAAAACTTACCCCTGACATCTCCTCTGTACCTACCCCCCAGCACCTTAAACCTGTGTCCTCTCGTAGCAACCATTTCAGCCCTTGGAAATAGCCTCTGAGAGTCTACCCTATCCAGACCTCTCAACATCTTGTAAACCTCTATCAGGTCACCTCTCATCCTTCGTCTCTCCAGGGAGAAGAGACCAAGCTCCCTCAACCTATCCTCATAAGGCATGCCCCCCAATCCAGGCAACATCCTTGTAAATCTCCTCTGCACCCTTTCAATGGCTTCAACATCTTTCCTGTAATGAGGGGACCAGAACTGCGTGCAGTACTCCAAGTGGGGTCTAACCAGGGTCCTATAAAGCTGCAGCATTATCTCCCGACTCCTAAACTCAATCCCTCGATTAATGAAGGCCAGTACGCCGTACGCCGTACGCCTTCTTGACCGCATCCTCCACCTGCGAGGCCGATTTAAGAGTCCTATGGACCCGGACCCCAAGGTCCTTCTGATCCTCTGCACTGCTAAGAATGGTACCCTTCATATTATACTGCTGCTTCATCCCATTGGATCTGCCAAAATGGATCACTACACACTTATCCGGGTTGAAGTCCATCTGCCACTTCTCCGCCCAGTCTTGCATTCTATCTATGTCTCGCTGCAACTTCTGACATCCCTCCAAACTATCCACAACACCACCTACCTTGGTGTCGTCAGCAAACTTACCAACCCATCCCTCCACTTCCTCATCCAGGTCATTTATGAAAATGACAAACAGCAAGGGTCCCAGAACAGATCCCTGGGGCACTCCACTGGTCACTGACCTCCATGCAGAGAAAGACCCCTCCACAGCCACTCTCTGCCTTCTGTGACAAAGAGTCCCACTGAAGCATAGAATCCCTACAGTGCAGAAGGAGGCCATTCAGCCCATTGAGTCTACAACAACAATAATTCCACCCAGGCTCTATCCTCTTCACCCCACATATTTACCCCACTAATTCCGGAGGAGTCCAATTGGTTGGTGGGTCAGTGGGTGAGTGGATCAGTGGGTGAGTCAGTCAGTGGGTGGGTGGGTCTGTGGGTGGGTGGGTCTGTGGGTGGGTAGGTCAGTGGGTGAGTGGGTCAGTCAGTGGGTGGGTCGGTCAGTGGGTAGGTCAGTGGGTGGGTCAGTCAGTGGGTGGGTCGGTCAGTGGGTGGGTGAGTCTGTGGTTGAAACTGTGAGAGGGTGGGTCAGTGGGTGGGTGGGTCAGTGGGTGGATTGGTCAGTGGGTGGGTCAATGGGTAGGTGGGTCAGTGAGTGGGTGGGTCTGTGAGTGGGTTGGTCAGTGGTTGGCTGGGTCAGTGAGTGGGTTGGTCAGTGGGTGGGTGGGTCAGTGGGTGGGTGGGTCAGTCAGTGGGTCGGTCAGTGGGTGGGTGGGTCAGTGGGTGGGTCAGTGGGTGGGTGGGTCAGTTAGTGGGTGGGTCAGTCAGTGGGTCGGTCAGTGGGTGGGTGGGTCAGTGGTGGGTCGGTCAGTCAGTGGGTCGGTCAGTGGGTGGGTGGGTCAGTCTGTGGGTCGGTGAGTGGGTGGGTCACTCAGTGGGTGAGTGAGTCAGTGGGTGGGTCAGTGGGTGGGTGAGTCAGTCGGTGGGTCGGTGAGTGGGTGGGTCACTCAGTGGGTGAGTGAGTGGGTGGGTGGGTCAGTCAGTGGATGGGTCAGTCAGTGGGTGGGTCGGTCAGTGGGTGGGTAGTGTGTGGGTCAGTTGGTGGGTCGGTGAGTGGGTGGGTCACTCAGTGGGTGAGTGAGTGAGTGGGTGGGTGGGTGGTCGCTCTCTCTCCTGAAACGTTGCAGGCTCTGGGTGCTTCCAATCAGTTTGACTCGGTTTCCAATTCCCGTGCTGCCTCCTTCACCACCTTGAGGGGCTTCAAGCTGCCTTTGGCTCCTGGCACTCCCAGGCCCAGGATTAGTTCTTGCTGATTTCTTCTTCGCCTCATGGCATCTGTCTCCACCCCTCACCTTTTCCAAACACACTGCTCCCTGCAGAGAGGGGCCATAGAGGCTGACCAGTTCCCCAAGTGATGCTCTCCCCCAACATCGCCACCTGCTGCCAGAGTCCCCATTACATAGAGTAAACCTTAGGAGCTGAAATATTTCAAACTATCAGAGCAAAGAGTGTTTCCATGAAAATAAATTCACACTCCGTCTCCCACCGGTACCAAACCAGTCTCTCTGCTAGACTGGAAGCACACCGAAACCCTCTGGAGTGATTCAGAAGAAGCTTTTACCTCCCCCACCCTCTCCCCAGACCATCCCACTGTTCAAACATGCAAAGAGAAAGGATGTGCAAAAACTCAGGTCTATAATCCCTGTACATCAAAATGCTTTCAGAAAACCAGTACTAAATTTATAATCTTCCCATTTACAATTTTCCGGAGACTCCATTGTCCAAATTGGATGTCTTGTTCTGAAACTAAAGTGAATCAAATGACCATTCAGAGTGACATTAATAATGCAGCCTCTTCATACATTATACATAACGCTGTGTTTTCTTCATAATTATTTGTTGAACTGAGCATGGGGTTTTTAAAAAATTCTTTCCTGGGATGTAGGCATCGCTGGCTCGCTCAGCAATTTTATTGCCCATCCTTAACTGCCCTTGAGAAGGTGGTGGTGAGTCGCCTTCTTGAGCTGCCGAGGTCACAGTGCTGTTAGGGAGGGAACGCCAGGATTTTGACCCGGCGACAGTGACGGAACGGCAAAATGGCTCCCAGCCAGGGTGGCGTGTGAATTGGAGGGTAATGGTGTTGCCATGTGTCTGCTGCCCTGGTCCTTCTAGGTGGCAGAGTTTGTGGGTTTGGGAGGTGCTATCGAAGGAGCCTTGGTGAGTTCCTGCAGTGTATCTTGTAGATGGTATACACGGCTGCTACTGAGCGTCGGTGATAGATGGAGTGAATGTTTGTGGAAGGGGTGACAATCAAGTGGGCTGCTTTGTCCTCGAAGATGTTGAACTTATTGAGTACTGATGGAGCTGGACTCACCCAGGCAAGAGGAGAGTAGTCCATCACAACCCTGACTTGTAGATGGTGGACAGGCTTTAGGGAGTCAGGAGGTGAGTTACTGGTTACTACCAGTTCAATGGTAACTCACAGGATGTTGATAGTAGGAATTCAGTGATGGTGATGCCGTTGAATGTCAAGGGGCGATGGTTAGATCCTCTCTAGTTGGAGATGGTCATTGCCTGGCATTTGTGTGGTGCGAATGTTACTTGCTACTTGTCAGCCCAAGCCTGGATATTGTCCAGATCTTGCTGCATTTGGACATGGAGAGCTTTAGCATCTGAGGAGTCATGAATGGTGCTGAACATTGTGCAGTCATCAGCGAGCATCCCCACGTCTGACCTTGTGATGGGAGGAAGGTCATTGATGAAGCAGTTGAAAGTGTTTGGGGCTCGGAAATTACTGTGAGGAAATCCTGAAATGAAATCCTGGGACTGAGATGATTGGCGTCCAATAACCACAAACATCTTCCTTTGTACTGGGTATGACTCCGACAGCAGCGAATGCCCCCCCCCCCCCCCCCCCCCCCCCCCCACCGCAACCCCCTGCCCCTCCCCCCCACTTCCCGATTCTCATTGACTCTGGTATTGCGAGGGCTCTTTGATGTTATACTCAGTCGATTGCTGCTTTGATGTCAAAGAGAGTCACTCCCACCTCACCTCTGGAGTTCAGCTCTGTTATTAGTTCTGCAAAGATGTCATTAGTGGAGCTGTCCTGGTGAAACCCCAGCATCAGTGAATAGACTATTTCTGAGCAAGTGCTGCTTGCTAGCACTGTCAATGACACTTTCCGTCACTTTATTGATCATTGAGAGTAGACTGACTGATGGGGCAGTAATTGGCTCTGTTGGATTTCCATAGAATCCATAGAATCCCTACAGTGCTGAAGGAGGTGATTCAGCCCATCGAGTCTGCACTGACTCTCCAAAAGTGCAACTTACCACCCTCCCTCACACCTGCCCCGTTCCCGTAACCCCACACATTTCCCATGGCTAATCCACCTAACCTACACATCTTTGGACATTGAGGGAGAATTTGAGCTTGGCCAATCCACTCCATCTAACCAGTATGTCTTTCAGACTGTGGGAGGAAACGGGAGCACCTGGAACAAACCCACACGGATCAGAATCGAACCTGAGTCCCTGGCGCTGTGAGGCAGCAGTGCTAATCACTGTGCCGCCGTGCCACCCTGTTTGTCCTGCTTTTTGAGTACAGGACATACCTGGACAATTTTCCACATTGTCGGGTAGCTGTCAGTGTTGTAGCTGTACTGGAACAGCTTGCCGAGGGGAGCGGCTAGTCCTGGAGCACAGGTTTTCAGTACTGTTCCTGGAATATTTGCAGGCCCACAGCCTTTGCAGTATCCAATGCCTCCAATTGCTTCATGATATCACGTGGGGCGAATCGAATTGGCTGAAGGCCGGCATCTGTGATGCTGGACCATCCACTCAGCACTCCTAGCTGAAGGTTGTCGCAAATGCCTTATCTTTTGCACAGATGTGCTGGGCTCCTCCTTCATTGAGGGTGGGGATATTTGTGTAAATTGTTAAATTGTCCACCACCATTCTCGACTGGATGTGGCAGGACTGCAGAGCTTAGATCTGATCCACTGGTTGTGGAATCGCTTAGCTCTGTCGATTACTTGCTGCTTATGCTGTTTGGTATACAAGTAGTCCTGTTTAAGCACTAGCTTAGTTTAAAGCTTATTTATTAGTGTCACAAGTAGGCTTACATCAACACTGCAATGATGTTACTGTGAAAATCCCCTAGTCACCACACTCTGGCGCCTGTTCGGGTACACTGAGGGAGAATTTAGCATGGCCAATGCACCTAACCAGCTCGTCTTTTGGACTGTGGGAGGAAACCGGAGCACCCGGAGGAAACCCACGCAGACACGGGGAGAACGTGCAAACTTTGCACAGACAGTGACCCAAGCCGGGAATCGAACCCAGGTCCCTGGCACTGTGAGGCAGCAGCACTAACCACTGTGCTACCGTGCCACCCCATGAAGCTGACACCTCATTCTTAGGTATGGCTAAGGTATGGTTGCTCCTGGCATGTTTTACTACACTCTTCAATGAATGAAGGTTGATTACCAGGCATGATGGTAATGGTAGATGGCGGTAGTTTTATCTCCACTAACCAATGATTCCTTTATCTTGCTGAAAGCGTAACATGCTTTCTGAGAAATGAATATTGCTGCCTTGGAATGAACACCACTCCTGCATTAGTGATGTTTATTTTGGTCTCTGTACAGTCCACGACCGACTCTACTTTCAGGGTCTTTTTATGTGACGGTCTGGGTGGTCGCAGTCCCACATTAACCCTTGTTTTGCTGCAGTGCACTGGCAGCTCTCCAGGTGGATATAAACGATTCCACTGCATCATTGTGAAGCAGAGCAGAAGAGTTATCCCCTTAAAGTTTAAAGTTTATTTATTAGTGTCACAAGTCGGCTTACATTAACATTGCAATGAAGTTACTGTGAAAATCCACTAGTCGCCACACTCTGGCGCCTGTTCGGGTACACTGAGGGAAAATTTAGCATGGCCAATGCACCTAACCTGCCGGTCTTTTGGACTGTGGGAGGAAACCGGAGCACTCGGAGGAAACCCACGCAGACATGGGGAGAACGCGCAGACCCCACACACACTGTGACCCAAGTCGGGAATTGAACCTGGGTCACCTGAGCACTGTGAGGCAGCAGCGCTAACCACTGTACCACCATGCCGTCCAAATCCTGTTTCCAAATTTATCCCTCCGTTAACATCACAAACGAAAACTGGATTATCCTGACATTATCACCTTGTTGTTTATGGGATCTTGCTGTCTATAAATTGGCCGCTGAACTTCCTGCATTACAACAGGGACTACACTTCAAGAAAAAGTACTTGATGGCTGGTGCTTACACAATGGGCCAAAGGGCCTCTTTCTGTGCAGTGAAACTCTCTGACCCCTGTTAGGGTGGCACAGTGGTTAGCACTGCTGCCTCACAGTGCCAGAGACCCGGGTTCGATTCCTGGCCTGGGTCACTCTCTGTGCAGAATCTGCACTGTTCTGCCTGTATCTGCATGGGTTTCCTCCAGGTGCTCCAGTTTCCTCCCAGAGTCCAAAGATGTGGGGGTTAGGTGGATTGGCCATGCTATATTGCCCCTTAGTGTCAGGGGGTTAGTAGGGTAAATAAGTAGGGTTATGGGGATAGGGCCTGGGTGGGATTGTGGTCGGTGCAGGCTCGATGGGCTGAATGGCCTCCTTCAGCACTGTAGGATTCTATGATTCTAAAACGCAAACACCTTTGAGGTTTAAACACTCACGCATTCTTTAGATTAGACTTCTTACAAAAAGCAATTCCAGTTTTATCTAATCTCTACTTAGTTATGGCTAACACGTGGAACATCACTGTTTTATTTGCCTACGGTTTTAAAATTCACAGTTCATGCAAATTTCTTAATAATCACCCTTAAAACCAACATGATTGAAACGGTGTAAAAATTAATCGTATTTCAGCGTCGCACTGGAAGGCGATAATGGAAAAACACAAGTGCTTTGTTTATTTTTGATTGAATGTCCTTTATTAAGGTGACACCAAAACACTCTTTTCAACCACTTCTTAGTTTCAGCATGAAATGTATTCCTGTCAGGGAGGGTGACATCACTGAACAACTGTAGTCCCATTCATTATTCAAGCTTAAATGACATTAGCACTAGCTGTAATATTATTGACCTTGCTTCGCTATCTTATTCGCGCATTTTTGCAAAAATAAAGTCCAAGTTTCCAGTCCAGTAAATACATTTACAGTCACTAAAATACTCTGTTTATTTTACCTGCAAAAAAAGCAGATTCATTTATTCACGTGGTTAGCACTGCTGCCTCACAGTGCCAGGGACCCAGGTTCGATTCCAGCCTTGGGTCACTGTCTGTGGACTCTGCACATTCTCCCCGTGTCTGCGTGGGTTTCCTCCAGGTGCTCCGGTTTCCTCCCACACTTCAAAGATGTGCAGGTTAGGTGGATTGGCCATGCTAAATTGCCCCTTAGTGTTCCAAGATGTGCAGGTTAGGTGGATTGGCTGCGCTAAATTGCCCCTTAGTGTCCCAAGATGTGCAGGTTAGGTGGAATTGGCCATGCTAAATTGCTCCTTGGTGTCCAAAGATGTGGAGGTTATGTGGATTTGCCATGGTAAATGCATGGGGTACAAGAATAGGGCAGAGGGGAGGGCCTGGGTAAGATGCTCTTTCAGAGAGTCAGTGCAGACTCGATGGGCTGGATGGCCTCTTTCTGCACTGCAGGGATTCTACGGTTGTAAGTTGTCATTAATTGTCCCAGTCAATGCCTCAGTGCGTATCCAGGGATTGTACAGCCGGTTCCTGCTGCAGTGTAAGTGCTGTGAGACTAATAGATATTAACCAACTAAATCATGACTAGAAAGTTGATAGCGAGACACAACTGTTTAAAAATCTCAATCATACCATCCAACTGGCCTTTGAATTGTAATATCGGGGGAATGGATATTTCCAGGACAAATAGGGACATTTGGCAAATCTGAAGTGGTGAAGTTGCTTGCTCATTTTTAAATGTGGGTAGAGAATAGAAGCCACGGTAACTGCGCAAGGTTAGGGGGATAGAATGGTGTGTGGGTGAGCCAAATGGCCTCCTTCTGCACTGTAGGATTTCTATGGTGCCATGGTGCCACAACTCTGGTGCGGCCGCACTTGGAGTACTGTGTGCAGTTCTGGTCCCCACATTACAGGAAGGATGTGGAGGCTTTGGAGAGGGTGCAGAGGAGGTTTACCAGGATGTTGCCTGGTATGGAGGGGAGATCCTATGAGGAGAGGCTGAGGGATTTGGGATTGTTTTCGCTGGAAAGGCGGCGGCTAAGAGGGGATCTTATTGAAACATATAAGATGATTAGAGGTTTAGATAGGGTGGATAGTGATAGCCTTTTTCCTCTGATGGAGAAATCCAGCACGAGGGGGCATGGCTTTAAATTGAGGGGGGGTAGTTATAGAACCGATGTCAGGGGTAGGTTCTTTACCCAGAGGGTGGTGAGGGATTGGAATGCCCTGCCAGCATCAGTAGTAAATGCGCCTAGTTTGGGGGCGTTTAAGAGATCCGTAGATAGGTTCATGGACGAAAAGAAATTGGTTTAGGTTGGAGGGTCACAGTTTTTTTTTAACTGGTCGGTGCAACATCGTGGGCCGAAGGGCCTGTTCTGCGCTGTAATGTTCTATGTTCTATGTTCTATGGCTTCTATTCTCCATAGGAGGTTCGAAAAGAGAGCTGGCTACATGTTTGAAAGTGATTGAAGGAGAGGGCTACAGAGATAGGGCTGGAGAATGGGGCTAGCTGGGTAGCTCTTTCGGGAGCCGGTACATACACGATGGGCCGAATGGCCTCCTCCTGTGTTATGAAATTCTATAACAATTGAACCAATCAACTAATTGACTAATCAACCACCCCTTAAAAGGGCATTTCAACTAAAACAAAAAGTACCAAGCGAACTTATCAAAGGAAAATAATGTCCCCAGGGCTGATAATGTCCCCGTGTCTGCGTGGGCTTCCTCTGGGTGCTCCGGTTTCCTCCCACAATCCAAAAGCCGTGCTGGTTAGGTGCATTGGCCAGGCTAAATTCTCCCTCAGTGTACCCAAACAGGCGCCGGATTTTCACAGTAACTTCACTGCAGTGTTAATGTAAGGCTTTTTGTGACACTAATAAAAATTCAATTCTTAATCTGTTTCGATTTACACTTTTGTTGGGTGAATGTTACCTGCCAGGAACAATTTTCTATATAACATTCAATGGGAAAACTGTTTTCCTTAAACCCCAAAAGTGTTGGACAAATAGAATTGGGCCAGTCTTTTTGCAGCTAAAGTCCTTGAAACGATCATTTTTATTTTCTACGCTTCCCAGGTTAAAGGGCAAAATTTCCCATTTTCACGCTCCAGCAATATTATGAAATGTGCTGCACTTGACTGCCCATTAGAAAGGTTGGCTCAAGAAAGAGCACCAAAAATAACTAATTTCATGTTCTCTGGGTCACCACACTCAAGGATGGAAACGTAAGAATGCATTTCTCCATATCGAAAATTTTAACTGTGTCATTAACCCCTCAAACATCTTTGCCATTGGGGTACTTTGTTCCAACACTCACACCTGTCAGCCAGTCTTGTTTTTGGTTCATTCACAGGACACGGGCGTCGCTGGCTGGTCAGCATTTATTGCCCATCCCTAGTTGCCCTTGTCGGGCAGTTGAGAGTCAGCCATATTGCTGTGGCTCTGGAGTCACATGTAGGCCAGACTGGGTAAGGACGGCAGATTTCCTTCCCTAAAGTGAACCAGATGGGTCTTTCCGACAATGGTTCCATGGTCATCAGTAGATTCTTAAATCCAGATATTTTTTATTGAATTCAAATGCCACCATCTGCCGTGGCGGGATTTGAACCTGGCTCCTCAGAGTGTTAGCTAAGTTTCTGGGTTAACAGTCTTGCGATAATACTGCTAGGCCACTGCCTGCCCTTATTTGGGTGTGTAACCAATTGAAATTAAGCTTCACAAACTGCTCTGTTTCTACTTCAGATGTGATATCACCTTTCTGTGGTGACCTATCATAGTTAGCCCATGGTTAATTATCAGGCGGTAACTAGTCTTTATAATTAGGGACAGAAACTGGAATTCTTCTGTCCTGCCCGTCACAGGAATTGCAGTGGGCGAGGGGCGGACCATGGAAAGTTCCGTTGACCTCGGGCAGTATTTTCCTGTTTCGGGGCGAGGGTGGCTGGAAAATTCCACCCAGGGTATCTGAACCTCTTGAAATTTTTCAGCCAATCAGAAGAAGATTGTAAAGGGTAAGCTATGCCTTGGAGAGAGTACAGAGGAGATTTACCAGGATGTTGCCTGGTATGGAGGGGCTTAGTTATGAGGAGAGATTGGGTAAACTGGGGTTGTTCTCCCTGGAAAGACGGAGGATGAGGGGAGACTTAATAGAGGTGTATAAAATTATGAAAGACATAGATAGGGTGAACGGTGGGAAGCTTTTCCCCAGGTCGGTGGTGACGTTCACGAGGGGTCATAGGTTCAAGGTGAAGGGGGGGAGGTTTAACACGGATATCAGAAGGACGTATTTTACACAGAGGGTGGTGGGGGCCTGGAATGCGCTGCAAGGCAAGGTGGTGGATGCGGACACACTGGGAACGTTTAAGACTTATCTAGATAGCCACATGAACGGAGTGGGAATGGAGGGATACAAAAGAATGGTCTAGTTTGGACCAGGGAGCGGCACGGGCTTGGAGGGCCGAAGGGCCTGTTCCTGTGCTGTATTGTTCTTTGTTCTTTGATGAACCTGATTGGATTTTTGGAAGCGATGACTAAAATAAGAAGCAGAGGAATGTCAATGGAAGTCGTTTAAATGGACGTCCAGAAGGCACTTGATAACGGCACTCATAGGAGACTGGTAGTGAAAGTTAAGGCTTATGATTTGATTTGATTTGATTTATTATTGTCACGTATTGGGACACAGTGAAAAGTATTGTTTCTTGCACGCTATACAGACAAAGCATACCGTTCATAGAGTACATAGGGGAGAAGGAAAGGAGAGGGTGCAGAATGTAGTGTTACAGTCATAGCTAGAGGGTAGAGAAAGATCAGCTTAATATAAGATAGGTCCATTCAAAAGTCTTGACAGCAGCAGGGAAGAAGTTGTTCTTGAGTCGGTTGGTATGTGACCTCAGATTCTTGTGTCTTTTTCCCGATGGAAGAAAGTGGAAGAGAGAATGTCCGGGGTGCATGGGGTCCTTGATTATGCTGGCTGCTTTGCTGAGGCAGCGGGAAGTGTAGACAGAGTCAATGGATGGGAGGCTGGTTTGTGTGATGGATTGGGCTACGTTCACAACCTTTTATAATTCTTGCGGTCTTGGGCAGAGCAGGAGCCCATACCAAGCTGTGATACAACCAGAAAGAATGCTTTCTATGGCGCATCTGTAAAAGTTGGTGAGAGTTGTAGCTGACATGCCAAATTTCCTTAGTCTTCTGAGAAAGTAGAGGCATTGGTGGGCTTTCTTAACTATAGTGTCGGCATCGGGAGACCGGGACAGGTTGTTGGTGATCTGGACACTTGAAGCTCTCGACCCTTTCCACTTCGTCCTTGTTGATGTAGACAGGGGCATGTTCTCCTTTACGCTTCCTGACGTCGATGACAATCTCCTTTGTTTTGTTGACATTGAGGGAGAGATTATTGTCATCACACCAGTTCACCAGATTCTCTGTCTCATTCCTGTACTTGGGATCAGCCATGATATAGTTAAATGGCAAAAAAAGGCTTCAGGGGCTGAATAGACTTTCCAGCTCCTATTTCCTGCATTCCATAAAATAATGTGAAATGGAACAAACAAGGGGCAATGAATGGGAGATTGCACCTGGGGCACTGTCATCAAGGTTCAAAGGTCATCTTGCCAACTTGTTGCCACTCTCACCCACCTGCACCACCTTAAGACCTTTAGGCTAAAAGCCCCTTTGAGGAGCGTCATGGCAGATGTAATGGGAGTCTGCGTTGGTGCACTGTCACTGAACGGAGCCCAGAAAGCTCCCAATCTCATCTCGGTCTCTCCTTCAGCCGGTCTCCCAGAGATCTCCAGGGGCCGCTGCACTCACAGTCTGAATAAATCAGATCCTGTTTTCAGTTACCGGAGATGTTTAATGGGTCCATTGGGGCCAACATTGTATCATTTCATCCACTTTTCCCCGAAACACAAGAAACAATCGCCCTCAGGTAGAATGTACAAGTGTCATTGTGCGTCACACCCAGAATGCACAGAGTCTGCAGTGTGAAGCACGCACATCTCACTCATGTTTGTAGGTAAGTACCTCCTTTCTTAAAGGCACTGGTAAAATGCCATCCCTCCCCCCCTCTCCCTCCTCCACCCAACCCCATCCCCTCCCCACCACCCCCTCCCCCCACCCTTCCCCCTCGTCCCCTCCCCTTTCCCTTCCTCCCCTCTTCTCTCGCCTCCTCTTCCTCCTCTCCCCTCCTCCCTCTCCCCTTCCTCCTTCCCCCCAACCCCTTTCCCCTCCCCCACCCTTCCCCCTCATCCCCTCCCCTCTCCCCTCCCCTCCCCCACCCTTCCCCCTCGTCCCCTCCCCTCTCCCCTCCCCTCCTCCACCCTTCCCCCTCGTCCCCTCCCCCCTCTCCCCTCCCCTTCCTCCTTCCCCTCCAATCCCTTCCCCCTCCTCGCCACCCCCCTCCCCCACCCTTCCCTCTCCTCCCCTTCCCTCTTTCCTCCCCCTCCCCTCTCTCCTCCCCCTCCCCTCTCCTCCCCTTCCCTCTTTCCTCCCCCTACCCCTTCCCTCTCTCCTCCCCCCCTTCCCTCTCTCCTTCCTCCCCACCTCCTTCCCCCCAACCCCCTTCCCCTCACCCTTTCCTCTCCTCCTCTCCCTTCCTCCTCCCCTCCCCTCCTCCTCGCTCCCCTCCCCTCTCCCCTCTTCCCATCCCCTCCCCCCTCCCATCCCCTCCCCCTCCCCTCTCCCCTCCTCCCCTCCCCTCCCACCTTTCCTCCCACCTCCCTCTCACCCCCCGCCCCCCCCACCCCCACCCACCCCCACCCACCCTCCCACCCCTCCCGCCCCCCCACCCCCCCATCCCTCCCGCTCCCCCCACCCACTCCCCCACCCCCCCCACCCCCCCACCCCCCCACCCCCCATGAGGAACAAACCGGATAATTTTGATGATGGGGCGAGAGTCAGTGATTACTAATCCATTTGAAAAGAGATTCTTCAATGAAAAAAAGAGTAAAAACCATTCGTCTCGAGAACTGGAGATCAAGGAGACAAAGGTGATGTTTCAGCTGTACAAAACCCTGGTTCGACCACGCCTGGAGTCTTGTCAACAGCTCTTCGGAAGGATTTACTACCCTTGGAGGGAATGTTGGCTTGGATTATAAAATGGACTCCAATGGTTAAATTACAAAGTAAGATTGCTCAAATCAGGGTTGTGTTTTCAAAAGAATTTACAAGATATTGGCCAGAATTCTCCGACCTCGCCCATGGCTGGGATTCTCCAGTCCTGCTGCAGCAAATAGAGGCCGGAATTCTCCAACCTCGCTCATGGCTGGGATTCTCCATTCCTGCTGCAGTGAATGGAGACCAGAATTCTCCAACCTTGCCCATGGCTGGGATTCTCCAGTCCCACTGCAGTGAATGGAGATCAGAATTCCCCGACCTCACCCATGGCTGGGATCCTCCGATCCTGCTGCGGTGAATATAAGGCCGGAATTCTCCGACCTCACCCATGGCTGGGATTCTCCAGTGCGGCTGCAGTGAATGGAGGCTAGAATTCTCCAACCTCGCCCATAGCTGGGATTCTCTGGTCCCACTGCAGTGAATGAAGGCCGGAATTCTCCGGCCTCCCCCGTGGCTGGGATTCTCCAGTCCTTCTGCAGTGAATGGAGGCTAGAATTCTCCGACCTCGCCCATGGCTGGGATTCTCCAGTCCTTCTGCAGTGAATGAAGGCTAGAATTCTCCGACCTTGCCCATGGCTGAGATTCTCCGGTCCCACTGCAGTGAATGGAGGCTAGAATTCTCCGACCTCGCCCATGGCTGGGATTCTCCAGTCCTTCTGCAGTGAATGGAGGCTAGAATTCTCCGACCTTGCCCATGGCTGGGATTCTCCGGTCCTGCTGCAGTGAATGGAGGCTAGAATTCTCCGACCTCGCCCATGGCTGGGATTCTCCTGTCCTTCTGCAGTGAATGGAGGCTAGAATTCTCCGACCTTGCCCATGGCTGGGATTCTCCGGTCCCACTGCAGTGAATGGAGGCTAGAATTCTCTGACCTCGCCTATAGCTGGAATTCTCCAGTCCTGCTGCAGTGAATGGAGATATGGCAAAGCGCCAAATGGGCGAACGACATGAGAGAATCCCGGCCACTATCAGTCCGATGTCTCTGTTGGTTCTCAATAATCACGCTTGGAAAGATCAGAACTTCCTCATGTTTAACTTTGCCTTGCTGTCTGGTTTAGGGAAGGACCGGATTGAATTGGTTCCATTACACTTCACATGAATGTCGAGTGCAGCCATAAAATGTGACCCCCGAACACTTACACATAGCAATTAGTTCCTGCCTAATTAGTGCCTAGCTCTTTAAAGATTTGATTTAATTTGATTTATTATTGTCACATGTATTCGTATACAGTGAAAAGTATTGTTTCTTGCGCGCTATACAGACAAAGCATACCGTTCATAGAGAAGGAAAGGAGAGAGTGCAGAATGTAGTGTTGCAGTCATAGCTAGGGTGTAGAGAAAGATCAACTTAATGCGAGGTAGGTCCATTCAAAAGTCTGACAGCAGCAGAGAAGAAGCTGTTCTTGAGTCGGTTGGTACTTGACCCCAGACTTTTGTAATTTTTTCCCGAAGGAAGAAGGTGGAAGAAAGAATGTCCAGGGTGCGTGGGGTCCTTAATTATGCTGGCTGTTTTACCGAGGCAGCGGGAAGTGGAGACAGAGTCAATGGATGGGAGGCTGGTTTGCGTGATGGATTGGCTACATTCACAACCTTTTGTAGTTCCTTGCGGTTTTGGGCCGAGCAGGAGCCATACCAAGCTGTGACATGACCAGAAAGAATGCTTTCTATGGTGCATTGGTAAAGGATGGTGAGAGTCATAGCTGACATGCCAAATTTCCTTAGTCTTCGGAGAAAGTAGAGGCGTTGGTGGGCTTTCTTAACTATAGTGTCGGCATGGGGGGACCAGGACAGGTTGTTGGTGATCTGGACACCTAAAAACTTGAAGCTCTCGACCCTTTCTACTTCATCCCCATTGATGTAGACAGGGGCATGTTCTCCTTTACGCTTCCTGAAGTCGATGACAATCTCTTTCGTTTTGTTGACCTTGAGGGAGAGATTATTGTTGCTGCACCAGTTCACCAGATTCTCTATCTCATTCCTGTACTCTGTCTCGTCATTAGAGACATAGAGTCATAGAGGTTTACAGTTTGGAAACAGGCCCTTCGGCCCAACTTGTCCATGCCACCCTTTTTTAAAAAAAACCCCTAAACTAACCCCAATTGCCCGCATTTGGCCCATATTCCTCCATACCCATCGTACCCATGTAAATATCTAAATGCTTTTTAAAAGACAAAATTGTACCCGCCTCTACTATTATCTCTGGCAGCTTGTTCCAGACACTCGCCATCCTCTGTGAAAAAATTGCCTCTCTGGACACTTTTGTATCTCTCCCCTCTCACCTTAAACCTATGCCCTCTAGTTTTAGACTCCCCTACCTTTGGGGAAAGATATTGACTATCTAGCCGATCTGTGCCCCTCATTATTTTATAGACCTCTATAAGATCACTCCTCAGCCTCCTACGCTCCAGAGAAAAAAGTCCCAGTCTATCCAGCTTCTCTTATAACTCAATCCATCAAGTCCCAGTAGCATCCTAGTAAATCTTTTCTGCACTCTTTCTAGTTTAATAATATCCTTTCCATAATAGGGTGACCAGAACTTTACACAATATTCCAAGTGTGGCCTTACCAATGTCTTGTACAACTTCAACAAGACGTTCCAACTCCTGTATTCAATGTTCTGACTGATGAAACCAAGCATGCTGAATACCTCCTTCACCACTCTGTCCACCTGTGACTCCACTTTCGAGGAGCTATGAACATGTACCCCTAGATCTCTTTGTTCTGTAACTCTCCCCAAGACCCTACCATTAACTGAGTAAGTCTTGCCCTGGTTCAATCTACCAAAATGCATCACCTCGCATTTGTCTAAATTAAACTCCATCTGCCATTCGTCAGCCCACTGACCCAATTGATTAAGATCCCGTTGCAATTGGAGATAACTTTCTTCACTGTCCACTATGTCACCTGCAAATTTACTAACCATGCCTCCTATATTCTCATCCAAATCATTAATATAAATGACAAATAACAGTGGACCCAGCACTGATCCCTGAGGCACACCGCTGGTCACAGGCCTCCAGTTTGAAAAACAACCCTCTACACCCACACTCTGGCTTCTGTCAAGAAGCCAATTTTGTATCCATTTAGATACCTCACCCTGGATCCTGTGAGATTTAACCTTATGCAACAACCTACCATGTGGTACCTTGTCAAAGGCCTTGCTAAAGCCCATGTAGACAACATCAACTGCACTACCCTCATCGACCTTCTTGGTTACCCCTTCAAAAAACTCAATCAAATTTTGAGACATGATTTTCCACTCACAAAGCCGTGCTGACTGTCCCTAATCAGTCCTTGCATCTCTCAATGCCTATAGATCCTGTCTCTCAAAATACCTTCCAACAATTTACCCACCACAGATGTGAGGCTCACTGGCCTGTAGTTCCCGGGCTTTTCCCTGCAGCCCAGATTTAACGTGTGAGGGGCAAAATTTAAAGGAGATGTACGAGGCAAGTTTTTTACACAGAGAGTGGTGCGTGCCTGGAACTCATTGCCGGGGGAGGTGGTGGAAGCAGACACGATAGTGACTTTTAAGGGGTTTTAAGGGGCGGCACGGTGGCACAGTGGCTAGCACTGCTGCTTCACAGCTCCAGGGACCTGGGTTCGATTCCCGGCTTGGGTCACTGCCTGTGTGGAGTTTGCACATTCTCCTCGTGTCTGCGTGGGTTTCCTCCGGGTGCTCCGGTTTCCTCCCACAGTCCAAAGATGTGCGGGTTAGGTTGATTGGCCAGGTTAAAAATTGCCCCTTAGAGTCCTGAGATGCGTAGGTTAGAGGGATTAGCGGGTAAATATGTGGGGGTAGGGCCTGGGTGGGATTGTGGTCGGTGCAGACTCGATGGGCCAAATGGCCTCCTTCTGCACTCTATGGTTTCTATAGGTGTCTGGATGAATACATGAATAGGATGGGAATAGAGGGAGATGGTCCCCAGAGGGTAGGGGGTTTTAGTTCAGTCGGGCAGCATGGTCGGTGCAGGCTCGGAGGGCCGAAGGGCCTGTTCCTGTGCTGTAATTTCTCACCTCACCTGATGAAGGGGCAGTGCTCCGAAAGCTCCGAAAGGTTAACCTGGTGTTGTGAGACTACTTACTGTAATTTTCTTTGTTCTTTGTCTTTTGAAAGCACCATTGGCAGGACTGGAAGATCCCGCCGGCGGGAAGGGCCTGAAAATTCATCCCTCTGAGTCGGTGCGGGTAACCAAGAGGGTTTAAATGGTTCTTTCCTCCTCCCTTCCTGCGCAGCAAGGGGTCAGTCGCACTGAGGGCAAGGCGACTTTCCTTGTAAACCAGGAACGTTTGGTGAACTGAAATGCTGTCAGCGAAACCTGATATTTGTAATTCAGTGACTAAAAGCCGCATCCACGGTAACGGCAACACCAAATTTCAAAACCGTTCACCTGTTCAACAATTTTTTTTATTGTTGCGATAAAAATTGGCAGGAGCAACACACGTATACAAAAAAAACTGAATACAAATCACCGGGAGGGCAAACTGGGGTCACCGAAACAGGGCAGGTAAAGTCGATGGTGTTCCGTTCAGAATGAAAAACAATTAACAGTCCATCAACGTGAAGGCTGTTGTATTAAAATTCAAAACCAAACACTTATCAGCAGGTAAATCTGAAAAAGAAACGCTGGAACAATTTAAGGCTGCAGAGAATTTTCAGGTTGGATAATATTGGATAATTTATCAAAAGATTACAAAATGTTTGTGAAATTTACATTAACAATGTAATAGAATTTGTCAGTCGCTGGAAAGCTTTGCATTTATACGATGCATTCTGGAAAACACTTACGAAAGAAACGGTCTGCGTTGCGAAACAGTCAATTTTTTTTCCCTTCATTCATGGGTCATGGGCGTCGCTGGCTGGGCCACCATTTAGTGCCCATCCCTCGTTGCCCTTGCAATTTGAGTGACTTGCTTGGCCATTTCAGAGGGCAGATGAGAGTCAACCACATTGCTGTGGCTCTGGAGTCACAGGTAGGCCAGAAGGGCGGCATGGACAAGTTGGGCCGAAGGGCCTGTTTCCATGCTGTAAACCTCTCTGACTCTAGGACCAGGTAAGGGTGGCAGATTTCCTTCCCTCAAGGACATTAACGAGATGAACCAGATGGGTTTTTCCGACAATCGACAGTGGTTTCGTGGTCATCAGTAGATTCTTAATTCCAGATTTTGTTTTCTTGAATTCAATTTCCACCAGCTGCCGTGGCGGGATTCGAACCCGGGTCCCCAGAACATTAGCTGAGTTTCTGGGTTAATAGTCTAGCGATAATACCACGAGGCCATCGCCTCCCTGCTAAATGAGGCGGGTGATCTGCGCATAGCAAGATCCAGGAACTCAGCTAATGTTCCGGGAACCAGGGTTCAAATCCTGCCACGGCAGATGGCGGAATTTGAATAAAAAGCTACGGGGTGGAATTTTTCCCGGTGGGATTTTCTGTTCCTGCCGAAGTCAACGAACTTTTGAATGGCTCGCTACTTTTTCCGGACTTCATCCCCTCCCTGATGGGGCCATTAGAATTCAGCATGAGGCGTTTTATTGGTATCTTAGGTCGAGGGAAGAATGTTGGCCAGGACAGCATGGCAGGCTGGACGCATCTACACGACACAGTCTGCAGTGCTTCAAGGAGAAGGCCTCACCAGCAAAACCCATGTCTCAAAAATACATTTTTATAACAGGAGAAAGCCATTCGGCCCATCATAGCTACCACACCACTTTTATTTGATGTCCCTCTTGTCAATCTAAGTTTCACCCCTCTGGAGTGGCACGGTTGCACAGTGGTTAACACTGCTGCTTCACAGCACCAGAGACCCGGGTTCAATTCTCGGCTTGGGTCACTATCTGTATGGAGTTTGCACGTTCTCCCCGTGTCTGCATGCGTTTCCTCCGGGTGCTCCGGTTTCTTTCCACAGTCTGAAAGACATGCTGGTTAGGTGCATTGACCCGAATTCTGGACTGTGGCGACTAGGGGAATTTCACAGTAACTTCATTGCAGTGTTAATGTGAGCCTTACTTATGGCTAATAACTAAACTTTATACTTTACTTTTTCTTCTGTAAACCTTCTCTTCCCATTAGCCCTTTAATTGGTTCAGTTGATTCTGCGACTGAGTGGGTTCCAAATTCCTTTGCACAAAGATTGGCATTTTAGCTCCAACTCTTAAGATCTTGGATTCACAGATTCTTCTGTGGGATCGCGGAATTTGCCTCTAAAACTTGCTGCCTTATTTCAAACATCAACTTCTAACCTCTGAAAAATGAAATTGTGCTTATTTATCAGGTAAGAAACATGAACAATAACCTCCCCCATCAGCATTGTTCCCATTGTTCAAATGACAGAGACAAGTAGGGAATGGGACAGTCAATTTGCACACAGCAAGCTCCCACATACAGCAATGAGGAAACGAGTCGATCATCTGCTCTGGTGATATTGGTCGAGAGATACTTATTGACCAGAACATGCAGGGAAAATCCTCCATTCTGCTTTGAACAGTGCCGTGGGATCTTTTATATCCACCTGAGAGAGAGAGAGCCCACAGGGCCTTGGCTTAACCTCCCATTACCTCCAACGGTGCAGCACCTCCTCAGAACTACGCTGGGAGTATGAACCTAAAGCTTAACGTTTATTTATTAGTGTCACGAGTAGGCTTACATTCACACCCCAATGAAGTTACTGTGAAAATCCCCTAGTCGCCACACTCCGGCGGCTGTTCAGGTAACTGAGGGAGAATTTAGCATGGCCAATGCACTTAACCAGCACGTCTTTCAGACTGTGGGAGGAAACCGGAGCACCCGGTTAGCGGCATTTAAGACAGACGAGGAAATAGAGTGATACAAGCAGTTGATCCAGATAGGACAATGTGATTGGCACAGGCTTGGTGGACAGAGGGGCTGTTCCTGTGCTGTACTGTTCTTTGTTCACTTGGAGGAAACCCACGCAGACATGGGGAGAATGTGCAGACTCCGCACAGACAGTGACTCGAGCCGGGAATCGAACCCGGGTCACTGGCGCTGTGAAACAACAGTGCTAACCATTGTACCGCTGTGCCGCCCGTACCTTCCCATATACAAACCCAAGCAACCATTTCTCAAATGCTCATTATGCAATGCCCGAACAAGTTAAGACAGCAAAGACTTTCCACAAGTAAAGATCATCGCATTTTGAGGTGGTTTCGTTAATGAGAGGATTGGACAGACCCAACATGGCGTAGATTTTTGAAATTAATTCCCAGGATGCGGGAGTTGCCGGGAAGATCAGAAATTCTTGCTCATCCCCAATTGTTGTTGAGGAAGTGGCGATGAGCTGCTCCATTCGTGAACCGCTGCACGGGTGGGGAACATGACCTCTGAGTCACACATCACCCTGAACTGTCGCTGGGTCACAATCCTGGAGCTTGTGTGGCATACGCCAATGTTCCTGCTGCACAACTGAGACATCAAGTTGAAGGGTCAAAACAGATCTGACTGGATGAAGGGAATAACTGGTGACTTGGGCGTTGCTAAGTGGCAGCTGAAGACTGGAATAGAGGAGGATAGGATGAAGGATATTATTAAACTAGAAAGAGTGCAGAAAAGATTCACTAGGATGCTATCGGGACTTGAGTTATAAGGAGAGGCTGGATAGACTGGGACTTTTTTTCCTGGAGCGTAGGAGGCTGAGGGGTCATCTTATAGAAATCTATAAAATAGTGAGGGGCATAGATCAGCGAGCTAGTCAATATCTTTTCCCAAAGGTAGAGGAGTCTAAAACTGGAGGGCATAGGTTTAAGGTGAGAGGGGAGAGATACAAAAAGGTCCAGAGGGGCAATTTTTTCACACAGAGGGTGGTGTCTGGAACAAACTGCCAGAGGTAGTAGTAGAGGCGGGTACAATTTTATCTTTTAAAAAGCATTTAGTGTTACATGGGTAAGATGGGTACAGAGGGATATGGCTCAAATGCAGGAAATTGGGACTAGCTTAGTGGTAAAAGCTGGGCAGCATGGACAAATTGGTCCGAAGGGCCTGTTTCCATGCTGTAAACCTATATGGTGGCACGGTGGCACAGTGGTTAGCACTGCTGCCTCACAGCGCCAGGGACCCAGGTTCGATTCCCGGCTTCGGTCACTGTTTGTGTGGGGTCTGCACATTCTCCCCGTGTCTGTGTGTGTTTCCTCCGGGTGCTCTGGTTTCCTCCTGCAGTCCGAAAGATGTGCTGGTTAGTTGGATTGGCCATGCTAAATTCTTCTTCAGTGTACCTGAACAGGCGCCGGAGTGTGGTGACTAGGGGATTTTCACAGTAACTTCATTGCAGTGTTGACGTAAGCCCACTTTACTTTTTTATGACTCTATGAGTGCCACTGTTTTGGTTACGAGTCGGTGTGTGAATACGTCAATAAGCAAGTCAAGTAATCCAAAGACCTTCAGTCACCTTCAGGTTCCATGTTAAAGTTCGAACATCACAAGGATATTCTCTCCCATTTCCTGTCAGAAACACATTGTCAAATCTTTGTATTTAATTTTGCTCTGGTTGGTATCTCACATTTCAATCGTGTGACAGACACACCTGCAGCAACAACAGGGGGAATGATCAGCACATTACACCAGCTACCGGGTTTTAGCAAAGCTTTTAGTCAGAGTTTCTCAGGGTAGTTTATGTCCTCGGCCCAACCACCTCCAGCTGCTACAGCAAGGCCTTCCCTCCATCATCAGGTCAGGGCTGGGGATGTTTGTTGGTGACTGCACAATGTTCAGCACCATTTGCAAATCTCCAGATATAGAAGCAGTTTGTGTGGACAAACAACAAGATCTGGTCAGCCTTAAGTAAAAAGTAAAAGTAAAGTTTATTTATTAGTGTCACAAGTAAGGCTTACATTAACACTGCAATGAAGTTACTGTGAAATTGCCCTAGTCGCCACAGTCCGGCACCTGTTCGGGTCAATGCACCTAACCAGAACGTCTTTCAGACTGTGGGAGGAAACCGGAGCACCTGGAGGAAACCCACGCAGACACAGGGAAAACGCACAAACTCCACACAGACAGTGACCCAAGCCGGGAATCGAACCCGGGTCCCTGGCGCTGTGAGGCAGGTGTTCAAGATATTGGTGGGTATGGACAGGGTGGATAGGCAGCAGCTGTTCCCCTTAGTTGAAGGGGACACAAGTTAAAAGTGAGGGGCAGGAGGTTTAGGGAGGATGTGAGGAAAATCTGTTTACCCAGAGGGTGGTGAGGGTCTGGAATGCGCTGCCTGGGAGGGTGGTGGGGGCGGGTTGCCTCACATCCTTTAAAAGGTACCTGGATGAGTACTGGGCCATAACATTCAAGGCTATGGGCCAAGGGCTGGCAAGCGGGATTAGGTGGGCAGGTCAGGGCATTTCATGCATCGGTGCAGACTCGATGGGTCTAAGGGCCTCTTCTGCACTGTAGGATTCTGTGATTTTGAGGTGTACATTGGAGCATTTGCAAACAGCATGAATATCTGACCATGATGGGGCACTGTCAATACAACACGGCTCACTGCATTGTTCTGAGGAGAAAGTGGGCACACACCTGGACATATGGGCCAGGGTGGCAGTGGCATAGTGGTATTTTCACTGAACTAGTAATCCAGGATTATGCTCCGGAGACCCAGGTTCGAATCCCGACACGGCAGATGGTGAAATTTGAATTTAATAAAAATCTGGAATTAAGAATCTATTGATGACCATGAAACCATTGTCGATTGTCGTAAAAACCCATCTGGTTCACTAATGTCCTTCAGGGAAAGAAATCTGCCACCCTTACCTGGTCTGGCCTACATGTGACTCCAGAGCCACAGCAATGTGGTTGACTCAGGGATGGGCAATAAATGCTGGCCCAGCCAATGATGCGCGCATCCCATGAATGAATAAGAAGTTCTCCCATCTCGTCTGCGGCTGGGATTCTCCAGTCCCGCTGCTGTGAATGGAGATTTGGCTGAGCGCCAAATTCTCTCCTTCGTCTCCTGCAACGTTGGAGAATTTTGGTCCATATTCCGATCACTTATGGTTTGACCAGCTCACATGTAACCTGAGAGAATGCCAAAGGCAATGTTCAAATTTATAATACTGACTTATGTTTTTTTTCTGGGAACACCGTGGGTGACACGGTGGCACAGTGGTTAGCACTGCTGCCTCACAGCACCAGGGACATGAGTTCAATTCCTGGCTTGGATCACTGTCTGTGTGGAGTTTGCATGTTATCCCTGTGTCTGCGCGGGTTTCCTCCGGGTGCTCCAGTTTCCTCCCACACTCCAAGGTTAGGTGGATTGGTTGTGCTAAATTGCCCGATTAGTGTCGGGGGGGATGAGCAGGGTAAATATGTGGGGTTATGGGAATAGGGCCTCAGTGGGATTGTGGTTGGTGCAGACTCAATGGGCTGAATGGCCTCTTTCTGCACTGTAGGGATTCTATGATTCTATCACTGGTGGGCAGACATGGTCGATTAATTCCAGCAGAATAATTAGTTTGTCTTCACCTTTTTGCAGCTAAGACTGGAAAACATCAGCAATGTTATATAATGCAATGCGTGAGATATTCTGCTAACAAACGAGTATTTCCTTTAATTACATTTTACTGTTGATTGTATCCCTCAGAACGAGAATGGACTCAGCACGTTTCTGTACCGCTATTTTGAACTGCTTCTTTTTGTGTAGAGATGTGCTGATCAAGGCAAGAGGTGTCAGTGCTATGGATTGAATACTTTCCACTTCAGGTACCCATTGCCAGCATGAAGCACTCACCTTCAAGGTCAGGGATCGATGTCGAATAAAGCTCTCGCCACCCTGCCAGCAATGTTTTCCAGCCTGACCCCAGCTTGAACCCCACTCCTGCGCCCGAGTTTATCTATTTAAATCTGGCCTTTTGAAAGTTTTCCTCCTCAGGAGGTTATCTTGTTGCTAGCAAGGCCTGGGCGGCACGATGACACAGTGGTGAACACTGCTGCCTCACAGTGCCAGGGACCCGTTCATGGGATGGGTGGTTGGGCCAACATTTATTGTCCACCCCTAGTTGACCAAGGGTAGTTGAGAGTCAACCACATTGCTGTGGCTCTGGAGTCACATGTCGGCCAGACCGGGTAAGGACGGCAGATTTCCTTCCCTAAAGGACATCAGTAAACCAGATGGGTTTTTCCAACAATCAGCAATGGTTTCATGGTCATCAGGAGAATCTTAATTCCAGATTTTTATTGAATTCAAAATTTCACCATCTGCTGTGGTGGGATTTGAACTCGGGTCCCCAGAGCATTACCCTGATTCTTGGCTTGGATCACTGTCTGTGCAGAGTCTGCATATTCTCCCTATATCTGTGTGGGTTTCCTCCGGGTGCTCCAGTTTCCTCCCACAGATCGAAAGGCGTGCATTGGCCATGCTAAATTCTCCCTCAGTGTACCCGAACAGGTGCTGGAGTGTGGCGACTAGAGGATTTTCACAGTAACTTCATTGCAGTGTTAATGTAAGCCTACTTGTGATACTAATAAATAAACTTTTTAAAAAACCAATTTGCACACGAACACAGGAGTAGACCCTTCTCCATCATTCAATACGTCCATGGATGACCTTGGGCTTCAACTCCACTTTCCCACCCGTTCTCCGTATCTCTTATTTCCCCGAGGGACCAAAAATCTGTCCATCCCAGCCTTAAAAATAATCAACGATGAAGCATCCTCAACCCTCTGGGGTATAGAATTCCAAACGTTCACCACCCTTGAATCTACAATTAAAGGGTTGTGAATCATAGAAATCATAGAGTCATAGAAACCCAACAGTGCAGAAAGAGGCCTTCTGGCCCATCGAGTCTGCACTGACCACAATCCCACCCAGGCCCTACCCCCATATCCCTATATATTTACCTGCTAATCCCTCTAACCTACGCATCTCAGAACACTAATGGACAATTTTAGCATGGCCAATCAACCTAACCCGCACATCTTTGGATTGTGGGAGGAAATCGGAGCACCCGGATGAAACCCACACAGACACGAGGAGAATGTGCAAACTCCACACAGACAGTGACCCAAGCCGGGAATCGAACCCAGGTCCCTGGAGCTGTGAAGCAGCAGTGCTAACTACTGTGCTACTGTGCCTACCCCACAGGTAGAGAATGTCTCCACATCTCAGGTGAAGGAATAGTGAAGGAATTTCTCCACATCTCAGTCCTAAATGGGACTGTCACCTTGTGTTCTCAGTTCTTCAGCCACTGGAAACAACTCCTCAGCATCGATCCGTCAGACTTCTCTTAGAATGAGATTGTCTCTCATCCTTCTAAACCCCAGAGAACATCGGCCCAATTTACTCAGCCTCTCATCATTGGACAACCCCCTCATCCAATCGAGCAATTGTTGACTGTACCACTTCCAATGCAAGTAAATCCTTCCTGAATTGTAGAGACCAAAATGGCACACTGTATTCTAGGAGCGGCACGGTGGCACAGTGGTTGGCACTCCTGCCTCACAGTGCCAAGTGACCCAGATTCCAGTTTCTCGAGTGTTGTTGGAGATTCATTCATCCAGTCAAGTGGGGAGACTTGACTATCACACCCCTGACGTAGATGGTGGGTAGGTTTCAGAGAATCACAGGTGAGTTAGTCACCACAGAGTATCCAGCCTGTGACCTGTTAAAAAATGCCAAATTAAGGGTTGCTTCATTCTCTGACGTTGTCGTTTTTGTGCTCACTAGAACCAGATTCCAGAATGTTCTAATTCACTTCGTCAGCAATGAAGAAACTTCTCTCATCGGGTGCTGGACCAGGTTTAAGGTGTCTGGATTGAGAAGGTCCATATCGAAGCCAACCCCTCATTCATATCGATCAGCCATGTCACATTGAAAACCCAGAACATTGAAAACCCAGAACATGATTTCAACCTTGTCAGATATTCCACTGTTCATACATAAAGTGCTTCTTTTTAATATAAAGTATTGCAACTGTGAATAATTAATACTCAAAGCAATTGTTGATGTGTTTCCCCTTCTTCTTGCCGCCATTTTTTTGGACATGTCCAAATTCTTATGTCTTCTTTGCTCGGGCGTAAGAAGAGGAGAAATGATCCCACAGTGAGCATAAGGTAGCGACAGCGACCTTGTTCTATCCGTGCCGCTCAAGTGCTCAGTCCTTGCGCACAATCTACGAGCCTGTATCGGGATAGATGCTGGCTGGATGCGAGAATGTTATGTTGTGATACTTGGCCCACTTTGCAAAGACAGCCTTCTCGGTAATAAATCTGTGACCTCCGTAGAGGGCGTTTTCATGAATGGCATACTCTGCGCATTCATCCCGACTCCCTGCTTCGTAGTAATGATAAGGAACTTTCTTGTGTCCGACAGCTCTGTGTAAACTGAAAAGAATCAGCAAAGACATTTTTGATTTCAATGCTTTCAGTGCAGCTGCTTACATACTAAGCAGCTGTAAGGTCAGAACCAAAACAGAAGCTGTTTAAATGACACCGAGGCGTTTGTTGAATGGATGGTTAAACATTTCTAAGATTTATACTCCTCAGGAATGTAATACCTTTCATAGAATCCCTACAGTGCAGAAGGAGGCCATTCAGCCCATCGAGCTTGCACCGACAACAATCCCACCCAGGCCCTATCCCCATAACCCCAAATATTTACCCTGCCAATCTTCCTGACACTAAGGGGCAATTTAGTATGGCCAATGCACCTAACCCGCACGTCTTTGGAGTGTGGGCGGAAACCGGAGCACCCGGAGGAAACCCACCCAGACACGGGGAGAACGTGCAAACTCCATTATAAAATAATGAGGGGCATAGATCATTTCGATAGTCAACATCTTTTCTCAAAGGTAGGGGTGTCGAAAACTAGAGGGCATAGGTTTACGGTGAGAGGGGAGAGATACAAAAGAGTCCAGAGGGGCCATTTTTTTCACACAGAAGGTGGTGAGTGTCTGGAACAAGCTGCCAGAGGCAGTAGTAGAGGCGGGTACAATTTTGTCTTTTAAAAAGCATTTAGACAGTTACATGGGTAAGATGGGTAGAAGGGGAATGGGCCAAACATGAGTAATTGGGACTAGCTTAGGGGTTAAAAAAAAGTCCGGCATGGACAGGTTGGGCTGAAGGGCCTGTCTCGATGCTGTAAACATCTATGACTCCACACAGAGTCACCCAAGGCTGGAATTGAAACCGGATCCCTGGTGCTGTGAGGCAGCAGTGCTAACCACTGTGGCACCGTGCCGGCCCACAGTTACATGATGAAGATAAATGCTTTGAAAGCAATGAAGTATTTCTGAAATACGGTAATTGTTTTGGGAAATTTGTAGGAAATGCAGTAGCCAATCGGGGGAAAAACCGTGCTGTAGTGGTGATGTCACTGGACGAGTAATCCAGAGGCCCAGACTAAAAGTCTGGAGCTTTGAATCTCACCACAGCAGCTGATTTAAAATTCAGTTCATTAATAAAGCTGGAATATAGAGTTTATCCAGTAAAAGTCTGGCCTCTGAGTCAAGTGTTTGCAGGTTCAACCCCCCAGCTATACAGTCTTGGGCACGCAATCAGAAGGACGTGGAGGCTTTAGAGAGAGTGCAGAGGAGGTTTACCAGGATGTTGCCTGGTATGGAGGGGCTTAGTTATGAGGAGAGATTGGGTAAACTGGGGTTGTTCTCCTTGGAAAGACGGAGGATGAGGGTGTATAAAATTATGAAAGGCATAGATAGGGTGAACGGTGGGAAGTTTTCTCCCAGGTCGGTGGTGACGTTCACGAGGGGTCATAGGTTCAAGGTGAGGGGGAGGAGGTTTAACACGGATATCAGAAGGACGTATTTTACACAGAGGGTGGTGGGGGCCTGGAATGCGCTGCCAGGCAAGGTGGTGGAGGCGGACACACTGGGAACGTTTAAGACTTATCTAGATAGCCATATGAACGGAGTGGGAATGGAGGGATACAAAAGAATGGTCTAGTTTGGACCAGGGAGCGGCGCGGGCTTGGAGGGCCAAAGGGCCTGTTCCTGTGCTGTATTGTTCTTTGTTCAATCCAGGCTGACACTCCCGTGCAGCGTTGCGGGAGTGCTGCACTGTAGCAGGTTCCATCTTTTGCAGGAGACATTAAACCGAGGCCCAATCTGCACTGTCTGATGGATGACATCATTGTGAAGAGCCACAGAAGAGTTCACCGCAGTGCCCTGGCCATTATTATCCCTCAATCAATCATCACCAAAATAGATTTTCTGGTCATTTATCTCAATGACTAATCAATGATTGTCGATCGACTAGTTCATGAAAGTCCTTTAGGGAAGCAAATGTGTGGCACGCCAGGGACCGGGGTTCGATTCCCGGCCTGGGTCACTCTCTGCATGGAGTTTGCACATTCTCCCTGTATCTGCGTGGGTTTCCTCCGGGTGCTCCAGTTTCCACCCACAATTATGTGGATTGACCATGTTAAATTGCCCCTTTGTGTCAGGGGGACTAGCTAGGATAAATGTGTGGGTTTATGGGGATTGGGCCTGGGTGGGACTGTGGTTGGTACAGATTCGATGGGCCAAATGGCCTCCTTATGCACTGTAGAGATTCTATGATTCTATTCTATGATTTAGGGTTGGTTCCTTGGGCAAAGGACAGGCATTCTCCTTAGGCTCCGATCATAACGCTGTACTGCGATTGCTATTGCCAGCTATGAACTGGCACTGGAGTCCGAGAGTGAGGCTACACTCCAGTGAGGAGTCAAGATCTTCACAGGAGGAGGGGGAGATATTTGCAGTGATGGGAAGCAGGTGTAAAGCAATGCTTACATCAATTAAGCCTCAATACAAATCCACTCAGAAACAGCACAGCTATGTCTCAGTTAATAGCACTCTTTTTTTTCCTCAGTCAGGGGTTGTGGCTCAAACCTCACTCCTGGAAATTAAACACAAAGTTTGGGCTGTATTAAAGGGGTAATGGGTGTAAAATGAGAGGTGGATTCTCAGGGAGACTTTGGTGTCCTCGTGCATCAGTCGCTGAAAGTAAGCGCGCAGGTACAGCAGGCAGTAAAGGCAAATGGTATGTTGGCCTTCATAGCGAGAGGATTTGAGTATAGGGACAGGAATGTTTTGCTGTAATTGTATAGGGCGTTGGTGAGGCCACACCTGGAGTATTGTATGTAGTGTTGGTGTCCTTATCTGAGGAAGGATGTTCTTGCTATAGAAGGAGTACAGCGAAGGTTTACCAGGCTGATTCCTGGGATGGCAGGTCTGTCATATGAGGAGAGACTAAGTCGGTTAGGATTATATTCACTGGAGTTTAGAAGAGTGAGAGGGGATCTCATAGAAACATATAAAATTCTAACAAGTTTAGACATGTTAGATTCAGAAAGAATGTTCCCAATGGTGGGGGAGTCATAGTTTGAGGATAAGGGGTAAACCTTTTAGAACTGAGGTGAGGAGAAATTTCTTCACCCAGAGAGAAATGAATGTGTGGAATTCACCACCACAGAAAGTAGTTGAGGCCAAAACGTTGTGTGATTTCAAGAAGGAATTAGAGATAGCTCTTGGGGCTAAAGGGATATGGGGGGAAGGGGGGATCAAGATATTGAATTTGATGATCAACCATTATCATAATGAATGGCAGAGCAGACTTCAAGGGCCGAATGGCCTGCTTCTAGTTTCTATGTTGCTACGAGTGCTGCAATGTTGGAGCTGCTGTCTTTCACAGGTAGGTTAAAAGTAAAGAACTGCCTGTAAAGGATTCCTTGGTTCTCTCTCTGGAGTATCCTCCCCGGTGTCCTTCCCTGTATTTATCCCTCAGCCAATGTTCCAAAACACAGATGAACTGTTCATGATCACCTTGCCGCTTGTGAGAGGGAGCCAAGTGCTACATCACACTTAGAAATGAATAATTCATTGGCTAGAAAGCTTGGAATATCTTGAGGGTATGAGAGGTGCTTTCTAAATGCAAATCTTTATTTTCTTTATCAGCTAATTAAAGCCCTTTATTATTTGCATGTGTACATATGACCAAAATGTTAGAACAATTCATTGCCTTAATACTGACCTCGAGAACAAATAAAGGTGTTTATTATTATTTCATTAAGCATATAATGATCTGTAATATCAGGATACTCTGTAGTGTGCTGGGAACATCCTTGTCACTTCTAACATTGACTATAATGAGCACTGCAATGTGATTGTGATGCTCGGAAAATATACATTTCTGGTATCTTAGGTTAACAAAGCAATTTTTTTCCTGATGATGCATTCCTAACCTGCATTTAAATAGCGCCTTTAAAATAATAAAATGCCCCCGAGACACTTCACAGGAACAGGCAAAATTTGATATGGAACCACTGCACATAATGAGATGGGTGGCACGGTGACACTGTGGTTAGCACTGCTGCCTCACAGCGCCAGGGACCCCAATTCAATTCTGGCCTCGGGTCACTGTCTGTGCAGAGTCTGCACATTTTCCCCGTGTCTGCGTGCGTTTCCTCTGGGTGCTCTGGTTTCCTCCTGCGGTCCACAGATGTGCTGGTTAGGTGGATTGGCCATGTTAAAATTGTCTTTTAGTGTCAAGGGTTTAGCAAAGTGGGGTTACGGGGATAGAGTCTGGGTGGGGTTGTTGTCGGTGCAGGCTTGATGGGCTGAATGGCCTCCTTCTGCGCTGTAGGGATCCTATGATATTAAGACAGGTGAACTTAAAGATTGGCAAGAGCTCGATATTAAAGAGCTTCTTAAAGAAGGATGGGACTTCATGTGGTGCAGTGCCACAGAGCCAGAACCTCTGGGTTCAAGTCCCACCCTAGGACTTGATGACCATAGAACATAGAACAGTACAGCACAGAACAGGCCCTTCGGCCCACGATGTTGTGCCGAGCTTTATCTGAAAAAACCAAGGAAGGTGCATTCATAACGCAGCCAAACAGGCTGAGGGTCAATCTGCAAAATCCTTCCAAACCCGCCAGTAACAGGCAGTAACAGCAAGAGAGAATCTGGTCAACCATATTTGAAGTAGAGTGACGCCCCTCATTATAAGCCCCTGGTGTCAGACTAGTGAACTGTCCCAGGAATTACTAGCTATGGAAACAAAGGGAAGTTGCTTTCGTGCAACCACCAGGTGTGGGAAGAGAATTGGAATTGGTATTAAAGGAGGATAGATAAATGGAGAGGTTCAGGGTGGGGATACTAGATCTTAGAGCCTGGGCAGCTGAAGGCCCAGCTTGAAGGAGCGATTTGACCACGGTGGCACAGTGGTTAGCACTGCTGCCTCATAGCACCAGGAACCCGGGTTCGATTCCCGGCTTGGGTCACTGTCTGTGTAGAGTTGGCACGTTCTCCCCATGTCTGCATGGGTTTCCTCCGGGTGCTCCGGTTTCTTCCCACAGTCCGAAAGACATGCTGGTTAGGTGGATTGGCCATGCTGAATTCTCCCTCAAACAGGCGCAGGAGTGTGGCGACTGGGGGATTTTCACAGTAACTTCATTGCAGTGTTAATGTCAGCCTACTTGTGACATTAATAAATAAATGTTAAACTTTGAACTTTAAATTCAGGGATTGGCTCGAGACCAGAATTGGAGGAGCAGAGAGATTGCGCTTGGGTGTAGAATGTAGAAGGTTACAGAGAGAAAGAAGGGTGAAATAACAAGGGTAATAACATCCTCCTGCAACATCCCATGTGGAAGTCAATCTCCAACATCTTTTCCCTCTCAGCTGGGTGTTATAGATCCCATGGGAATATGTTGAAAAGAGGAGAGGAGGTCTCCCTGGTATCTACGCCAGTATTCATCCCATTAACATCTGTCATTGGGAAAATGTTCAAGTCCATTATAAAGGATGTAATGGCAAAGCATTTAGAAAAAAATGGTGGAGCAGAGCTGATGGGCCGAATGGCCTACTCCTGCGTCTTATGGTCTTATCACTGATGCCAATTCAATTATTTCTTGGCTGTTTCTCACACCTTGTTCTGCTGTGGTTTGTACAAGAGTGACTTCACTTCAGAGGTATATTCATTGGCTGCGGGTTTCTTGGAACATCCTGAGGGTTGTGAAGGGTGCTATATGAATGCAATTCTTTCTTTTGTTTTCACTGTCATTACTTCAAGATCTGTTTGGCCCAAAGTCAGTGTTAAAAGCTGTGGGCCGCTCCCCTCCCAGCCCACCTCTCCTGATAGAGGTTGTGGGGTTAGATATAGTCTTATTAAATACCCTTTACAGCACAGAGGCGAGTCAATGGACACAAGCTAGTGATTATGCCCACCCTACTTCATTGGGCATTATCTCCCTAACCGCCTGTTCCTTCTTCCCTCATGTGTTCATCTAGCTTTGCCTTGGATGCCACTAAGCTATTCGCCTCAACCACTTGACATGACAACGAGTTTCAAAATCTAAGCACCCTCTGGGTTGAGATATTTCTCCTGGATGATAAAGAAAGAAACACCTGCATTTATATGGCGCCTTTCACAACCACAGGTCACCGCAGAGCGCTCTGCAGCCAGTGATGTACTTTGTGAAGCACAATCACTGTAGCAATGAAGCAGCCAATTTGCTCACAGCAAGGCCCCCCCCAATCTGATAAAATAGAAGATAATCTTTTTTATGTTGATTGAGAGATTGCTCTACTTCAAAAAAGTGCCGGGGGATCCTTAAATCTTCTCAAGGAAGGGGAAAAGAGGAATTAGGAGCAGAAGGAGGCAAATTCAGCCCTTCGAGCCTGCTCCGCCATTCAATCAGATCATGGCTGATCTCTCCCTGGTCTCAAATCCACCTCCCCACCTGTTCCCCATATCCCCTTATCCCTTTTTTTATTAGAAATATATCTATCTCCTCCTTGAAACCATTCAATGATTCAGGCTCCACCGCGCTATGGGGCAGCGAGTTCCACAAATTCACCATCCTCTGCGAGAAGTAGTTCCTCCTCATCTCAGTTTTAAACTTATCGCCTCTCAACCTATACCTGTGACCTCTTGTTCTGGATTGCCGCACAAGAGGGAACATTTGGTCTACATTTACTTTATCAATCCCTTTTAGTATTTTATATACCTCGATCAGATCCCCTCTCATCCTTCTAAACCCCAGCAAATATAAACTCAAACTGTTTAACCTCTCCTCATATGTCAACCCTTTAATCTGGTGAACCTCTTCTGAACTGCCTCCAATACCACCACATCCTTCCTCAAATAAGGAAACCAAAACTGGACAGATGTGGTCTCACCAACGCCCTACACAATTGCAACAACACTTATAGAAACATAGAAACTTGAAGCAGGTATAGGCCATTCAGCCCTTCGAGCCTGTTCCGCCATTCATCTTCATTATGGCTGATCATTGAATTCATTGTCCTGATCCCCCCTTCCTCCCATATCCCTGGATTCTTTTAGCCCCAAGAGCTATATCTAATTTCTTCTTGAAAACACACAATGTTTTGGCCTCAACTACATTCGGTGGTAGTGAATTCCACACTTTCACCACTCTCTGGATGAAGAAATTTCTCCTCACCTCCGTTCTAAAAGGTTTACCCCTTATCCTCAAGCTATGACCCCTAGTTCTGGACTCCCCCACCATTGGGAACATTCTTTCTGAATCTACCCTGTCTAACCCTGTTAGAATTTTATCAGTTTCTATGAGATCCCCTCTCACTCTTCTAAACTCCAGTGAGTATAATCCTAACCGATTTAGTCTCCCCTCTTATGACAGACGTATCATCCCAGGAATCAGCCTGGTAAACCTTTGCTGTATTCCCTCAATAGCAAGGACATCCTTCCTCAGATAAGAACACCAAAACTGCACACAATACTCCAGGTGTGGCCTCTCCAACGCCCTATACAATTGCAGCAAAACATCCCTATCCCTATGTAGGCCAACATACCATTTGCCTTCTTTACTGCCTGCTGTACCTGTGTGCTTACTTTCAGCGACTGATTCACGAGGACACCAAGGTCTCGCTGAGTATCCCCCTCTCTCAATTTACACCCATTTAAGTAATAATTCTCTACTTTTATACTCCAGTCCTTTTGCAATAAATGCCAACATCCCATTTGCCTCTTTTATTTCAAGTTGGGGTCTTGCTTTACTATCTCATCTGAAAGATGGCGCCTCCGAATGAGTAGAAGGGTCAGCCTAGATTTTGTGTGCTCTCGTCCTGGCGTGGGACTCACTGAATATATTGGTGACGATCTTGTGGTAATGGCCCATTATTATGGATGTGCCCCACAAGAGGAAGGGTCTCTACCTCCACCCAATCAAACCACTTGCTATTTTTTAAAGAACACTTTATGCCGTGTGAAAAGGATGCTCACCTGCAGTAGGTATCATTAATCATCCCAAAGATATGGATTCTGTGGCAGACATCCATTGCAAGAAGGAGCGTGAACCAGCCAGTACTCAGGTAGGTACCTGACATTACCCTGTCAGAGGGAGAACAGGAGAGAGAATTTTAATATGAACGAGCATTAGCAAAACTTCTTCAGAACCACATCACAAAGTACTTGCAGCCAGGAGATGGAAAATGTCACAACTGTTGACAGGTGCTTTGAATTATTTATCTTGTGCGCTATGCTGTCTGTCAGCCTGCAGCCTTCAATGTCCTCGGAATAAAATCTGAGACACGGGGAGGAAAAAAAAATACCCGCTCAAGTTAAAAGACAACAAAATGAAACAAATATGTGTTGAGCTTGGAGGTGTGGAGGTTATATTATTTCTGTGCAGAGATCTGGCTAGACCCTGTCTGGAGCACCGTGCGCAGTTCTGGCCAACTCACCTCTCACTAAGGATATATTCACCCTAGAGGGGGTTCAACAAAGGTTCACTAGAATAATACCCAGGCTAAAAATGCCTGAAGACTGAGGACAGGCTGCATAAATTAGTCTCGTATTCCCTTGAGTTTAGAAGGGAAAGTGGTGCAATAATTGAGGTGCCGATAGTGTAGATTAAAATATTCGCTCCATCGAGGGCATCTCGAATAAGGGAGCATTATGTTAATTTTATGTCGATTGTGTTAAGGTGAAGGAGGGTATTGATTGATTAAGTATCTTGAGCAGATAAGGTTTTAAAGTTTAAGTTTATTTATTAGTGTCACAAGTCGGCTTACATTAGCACTGCAATGAAGTTACCGTGAAAATCCCCTAGTTGCCACACGCCGGCGCCTGTTTGGGTACACTGAGGGAGAATTTAGCACGGACAGTGCACCTAGCCAGCACGTCTTTCAGACTGTGGGAGGAAACCGGAGCACCTGGATCATTTGTTCGATTCAAAAATAGTATAGAAAGTGAATCTTAGTTCCAGTGTCCCAGTGGCTGTCGCATAGCAACATATATAGAAGATAGGAGCAGAAGGAGGCCATTCAGCCCTTTGAGCCTGCACCAACAACAATCCCACTCAAACCAGAAGCATTTCCTCTTTACACAAAAGGTCATTAAAATCTGGAACTTTCTCCGTGAGAAGCTATTGAGGTTGAGGGGCAGTAGGGGAGGGGGGGTGCGGGTGGGGAGTGTCAATTAAAAATTGATATCAATAGATTTTGGTTAGATCAGGATGACAGAACGAAGGTGGGAAAATCACGGTAAGATACAGATCAGCCCACGCCTGTTCCCGTTTAATGAAATGCTCTCGCACAGTGGTGAAACCTGTCACACCACCCACTTCTTCCCTGGCGATATCTTTTACACTCGTGAGGAACTGCGAATATCAAGTTAATAATCCATTCGGGGACAAGCGATTGAGCGTGGAGGAAATGGTGAAGAGTTAGTCACGAGAGGTGGGCAGGAAGGTTCATGGCAGAGAGGCACGTTTCACAAGTAGGAGTAAGAACATGAGAGACAAGAGCAGCAAAATGGCTCCTTGTCTAGGATCATAGCTGACCTTTGAACTCAGCTCCATTTTCCTGGCCAATCCACATACCCGTGACTCCCTCAGAGTTTTAAAAAATTCATTTGTGGTACATGGGCGTCGCTGGCTGGGCCAGCATTTATTGCCCATCCCTAGTTGCCCTTGAACTGAATGGCTTGCTAGGCCATTTTAAAGGGGCAGTTGAGAGTCAACCACATTGCTGTGGCTCTGGAGTCACATGTAGGCCAGACCATGTAAGGACAGCAGATTTCCTTCCCTAAAGGACATGAGTGAACCAGATGGGTTTTTCCAACAATTGACAATGGTTTCATGGTCATCATAGAATCATAGAATCCCTACAGTGCAGAAGGAGGCCATTCGGCCCATCGAGTCTGCACCGACCACAATCCCACCCAGGCCCGATTCCCATAACCCCACATATTTACCCTGCTAATCCCCCTGACACTAGGGTCAATTTACCATGGCCAATCAACTTAACCTGCGCATCTTTGGATTGTGGGAGGAAACCGGAGCACCCGGAGGAAACCCACGCAGACACGGGGAGAACGTGCAGACTCTACACAGACAGTGACCCAAGGCCGGAATTGAACCAGAGTCCCTGGTGCTGTGAGGCAGCAGCGCTGACCACTGTGCCACCATGCCGCCCCATAAGTAGATTCTTAATTCCAGATTTTTTTTATTGAATTAAAGTTCCACCATTTGCCGTGGTGGGATTCGAACCCGGGTCCCCAGAACATTAGCTGAGCTTCTGGATTAATAGCCTCGCGATAATATCACTAGGCCATCGGCTCCCACTGCATCGAACGGGTCCAGAAGGGTCAATCACTTCTCCTGGGACTGTGAACCCCACTTCTCGAATCTCAAGCCAGGAGAAACAGCCTCTCGGCATTTACCCCGTCAAGCTCCCTTAGAATTTCATGTTTTTTCAAACTTCAGTCTTCTAAAGTCCAGGTAGTACAGGCCCATTCTTTTCACTCTCCCCTCAATGGACAACACCCTCATCTCTAGGAATCAATCTACTGAACGTTCATTCCACCCGCAAGAATTTCCTTCCTGAGGTACGAAGACCAAAACTATGCACAATCCTCCAGCTGTGGTCTCACCAAAACTCTGCATGATTGCAGCAAGACTTTGCTACTCTTTCATTCCCCCGCTTTGGAAGGAAGGCACTGTGGTGAACCATCGTTGGTTCCCACTGGATAGTGCTGAGCCAGGGGCTGGCCAGGACTACAAGGATGTATGTACATATGTTACTGTTGGGTTGTGCTATTGTTGCTGTTGGGGTTAGGGTGGGGTTGTTACACCTTTGTACTGTAGTGTTGTGGCACATCCCAGTCGGGCTCCGCCTCCTGGGAGAGGTATAAGAGTCCCTGCTCTGGCTGGGACCCCTTCAGTCTGGGATAGTGTATATAAGTTCTGGTAGCTTCGTTAACAGTAAGTAAAAGCCTTTCATTTACTGAGCTTCAAGCCTCGTGTCTGAATAGCGCATCAGGCACATATACCGTTTGCCTTCCAAATTGTCTATTGTACCCGCATGTTGATTTTTTTCGTGCACAAGGACACTCCAACCCCCCCCCCCCCCTCCGAAGACCGGGTGTGCAGTTTCCAGCTGCTTCTTCCTTCACCAACCGTATTGAGCTGGGGTGTCCCAAACTGAGGTCCACGGCGTCACCCTATCAGCAAGCAGTGATTCGGGAGGCTTTGCTCTGATTGGACTATTTCATTTATTCCAGAATGAAAATCCCTTTAAAGTTTGCAGCCACCATTGAGGGTTGATCCTGAGGTGGGAGCTGGGGGCAAGAACTGGCAGCGAGGGGCAGCAAAAAGAGGTGGAGTGGAGAGGCAGCGGTGCGGCCTACTGGCAGCACTGAGGCCTCAGGAAAGGAGAATGAGTGTTCAGGTATTGGAGAGAAGTGTGTGTGAGTGAATGTGGAGAAATCATAGAATCCCTACAATGCAGAAGGAGGCCATTTGGCCCATCGAGTCTGCACCAACCACAATCCCACCCAGGCCCTATTCCCATAACCTCACATAGTTACCCTACTGATCCCCCTAACCTGCGCATCCTGGCACACTAAGGGGCATTTTAGCATGGCTAATGCACCTAACCCACACATCTTTGGACTATCGGTGGAAACTGAAGCACCCGGAGGAAACCCACACAGACACATGGAGAATGTGCAAACTCCACACAGACAGTGACCCGAGCCGGGAATTGAGCCCAGGTTCATGGAGTTGTGAGGCAGCAGTGCTAACCACTGTGCTACCGTGCTTTACAGGATAAATGTGTGTGTGTGTGTGTGTGTGAGAGTGTGTGTGTGTGTGTCTGTGTGTGGAGGATGTGTGTGTGTGTGTATGTGAGGGAGAGAGACGTGTGTGTCCAATATGAGAATCAGCTTTCCAGCTTCATTGCTCCCATTAATGACAATGGGTAAGACTGAAGTATTTTTTAACAAGAGAACTTTTTAACTATTACCGGGTTCCCCACTCTGAAAGTGGATACTACTCCCAGGGGTTAATAATCTGGAGCAATGGGAGGGTGGCTTGGTCAGGGGTTAATGTGAAGGGGGCGTGTAGTTGGCGAACGTAGTTGTGACTGGATGCATCTTCCTAATTTGTAATACATGGTGTGGAGACACCGGCGTTGGACCGGGGTGGGCACAGTAAGCAGTCTCACAACACCAGGTTAAGGTCCAACAGGTTTATTTGGTAGCACAAGCTTTTGGAACGTTGCTCACCTGATGAAGGAGCAGCGCTCTGAAAGCTCGTGATTCCAAATAAACCTGTTGGACTTTAAACTGGTGTTGTGAGACAGCTGACTGATTTCTAATATATACATAGATGTAGCTTAAAAAGACTTGCTTGCATCTGGTTTCTGTGCTCCCACCGTGGCAAAAATGTGGCGGCCACATTATCGGAATGTTTGGGGTTCCCGATGCTCTGGGAGGTCACTAAGGGATCCAGTTCCATGGATTGAAAAGTTTGGGAATTCGTGGTATAAAGAGTTTGAAAAGCACCATTGTCCTGTCATCTCCTGGCCTGTCCGATAAGAACATCACTGAAAGTATCTCACACAGTGACTGGCACCCAGCTTGGTCATGGCCACTCGGATTTCGGGTGGAGATTTAAATGTGGCTGGCTGGTACGGTGGAGTTAAAAGCTTCATTCACTCTTTGTTCTGAGAGGTACAACAGCTCTTTCTTAAAGCCCTGACTATGGCTGGGATTTTTCCGACTCTCCCTTCCCCCGCCCGCCCAGCGGTGAATGTGCCGAACCGTTAGCCGCCGGTGAAACCTCCCAATCCCACCGAGGTCTACGGGCTTTTGCGTGGTTCGCCTGTCCCGAAGCCAGCACTGCGAAAGGTCGACTTCAGCGGGGCTGGAAGATCCTGCCAGTGGCAACAGCTGGAAAATCCCACCCTGTGTGACAGACAGACGGGCAGCACTCTGAGTCTGAAGGTTGTGGGTTCAAATCCCACTCTGCAGGCTTGCGTTAGGGTCACGCTTCAAGTACTGAGGGAGTGCTAAATGCTGAACAATTTCTGATGAATTGTTAAGCTAAGGACCTAGCTACCCTCTCAAGTGGAGGTACAAAATCCTGTGATCAAATCTCAAAGAAGGGCAGGGGACTTCTCCCCATGTTCCAATCAACGCAAGAATTAGGAGCAGGAGTTGACCATTTATTTCTCTCCAAACTGAGGAACTTGTACTGTTGGTGAAAGTCCCAGGTTTTAGAACACGCTGTAACTGTCAGTGACAGCAGCCATCACCCTTCACACCATAAATCGTCAGTGTTGTTTTAAGAATTGCCGGTATCACTCTAGAACCTTCCTTTTGCACCAATGCCGCAGCATTGTATTTTACAGCAGGGAAACTGAATTCAAAACATTTCCATAAATGCTTCATGCACGCTGACAAATCCTGTCCAATATTTCACTTTTAACGTGACCTAAATCGCCTCCGGACTGGAAAATCAATGCATGAATTCAAGTTTATTTAAATTATTTAAAAAGATTGTATGAAATGCTGAATTGCATGCACACCAGACCTACAGTAGAAAATGAGTAATGCAGCTGATTCATGTTGAATGGCATTTGACTTTGACATTGTATAGGGCTGTGGTGAGATTCTATCTGGAGCCTGTGTGCCGTTTTCATCTCCAAATCTGTGAGGCAGCACGGTGGCGCAGTGGTTAGCACTGCTACCTCACAGTGTCAGGGACCCGGGTTCGATTCCCGGTTTGGGTCACTGTCTGTGTGGAGTTTACACATTCTCCCCGTGTCTGCGTGGGTTTCCTCTGGGTGCACCAGTTTCTTCACACAGTCCAAAGATGTACAGGCGAGGTGCATTGACATTGTTCTCACTGGAAAGACGGAGGATGAGGGGTGACCTAATAGAGGTGTATAAAATTATGAAAGGCATAGATAGGGTGAATGGTGGGAAGCTTTTTCCCAGGTCGGTGGTGATGTTCACGAGGGGTCATAGCTTCAAGGTGAGGGGGGGGAGGTTTAACACGGATATCAGAAGGACGTATTTTACATAGAGGGTGGTGGGGCCTGGAATGCGCTGCCAGGCAAGGTGGTGGAGGCGGACACACTGGGAACGTTTAAGACTTATCTAGATAGCCACATGAACGGAGTGGGAATGGAGGGATACAAAAGAATGGTCTAGTTTGGACCAGGGAGCGGCATGGGCTTGGAGGGCCGAAGGGCCTGTTCCTGTGCTGTATTGTTCTTTGTTCTTTGAACAGGCGCTGGAGTGTGGTGACTAGGGGATTTTCACAGTAACTTCATTGAAGTGTTAATGTGAGCCTACTTGTGACACAAATAAATAAACCTTAACGATAATCTTTGAATTGGACGCCCTACAGTGAAGGTTCACTTGACCGACTCCGAGGATGAGTGGGATGTCCCATGATGGGGGATTGGGTAAATTGGCTCTATATTCTTTTGAGTTTCGAAGAAATGAGAGATAGAATCATAGAATGTCTACAGTGCAGAAGGAGGCCATTTGGCCCATCGAATCTGCACTGACTCTCCGAGACCATCCCACCCTATCCTGTAACCTCGCATATTTATCCCGCTAATCCCCCTAACCTGCACATCTTGGGACACTAAGGGGCAGTTTAGCTTGGCCAATCCAGCTAACCTAGACATCTTTAGACCGTGGGAGGACACTGGACCAGACATTAGACACCAGACCCACCATTGCCCTCTGAAATGGCCTAGTAACTACTTAATTCAAATGGGCAATAAATACTGGCCTTGTCAGCAACAGCCACATCCCAAGAAAGAATAAAAAGGCCCCAGTTTTCTCTGTTCCTGCAATCCTGTTACTATTTACCCTGCGATTTATATAGTCTCTCATTCTTCCTATCAAAATGCATCATTTTACACTTCTCTGTGTTAAATTTTATTGTCCTGTGTCTTTCCGTTCCTGAAGCTTACTATTATCCTCGTTATAAAACTTGTGTCTGTTGCAAACTTGTACTCTCAAGTGTAGGTTGTTATGATATATCAGACAGAGCAGTGGCCCTGAAACTGACCCCGGGGTACACCACAGAACATTCCCCTTCAGTCTGAATAACGCGGACCTCTGCTTTGTGCCCCAATTTTGTACTCACGCAGCCAGTCCCTTGGCCATTAACTTTGCTGACCAAAGTTCATTGTGACACTTTCTCAAATGCCTCCTGACAGGCCACATACACAACATCGACCACATCACCCTCATCAACCCTCTCCTTATCTTTGCCAAAGAACTCAACCAAAGTTCATCATCGCTGATTTGTTTTTACCAAGATTATGACAGACTTGGACAGAGTGGATAGTCAGAGTCTTTATCCCAGGGTCGAAAGGTCTATTACTCAAGGGCATAGGATGAAAGTGAGAGTGGGAAGGTCTAAAAGAGATGGAAGGAGGAAGTTTTTCACACAGAGGGTGGTGAATGCCTGGAATGCGCTGCCGGAGGACATGGTAGAAGCAGATTCTATAACAGCATTCAAGAGGCATCTGGATAGATACATGAATAGGCAGGGAATAGAGAGATATGGACCACGTAGAGGCAAGAAAATATTAGATTAGAGAGGCATCTGTGTCGGCACAGACTTGGTGGGCCGAAGGGCCTGTTCCTGTGCTGTACTGTTCTTTGTTCTTTGTTCTCAATCTGAGCTAATGCAATTTTGTTTATTTGGCTTTCCCTTGGGGTTTTGGAGTAGGGTTTTGATTAGGCTGATTGACAGAGTCATGTGCTTAAGGGGAGGAGCTAATCTTACAGGGAAAAGCAGGTACATTGGCAAGTTGGCAATTGAGTTTGTGTCTCTGTGCCCTGTTTGTGAGCAGATCTCCCACTCCACCTGACGAAGGAGCAGCGCTTCAAAAGCTAGTGGCGTTTGCTACCAAATAAACCTGTTGGAGTTTAACCTGGTGTTGTGAGACTTCTTACTGTGTTCACACTTTCCAAGCCAGCTTGCCAGAATAGCGGGGCTGAGGAATGGCGAACGGGCAGCGTGCTGACAAAGGGAACGGGCAGCGTGCTGACAAAGACAAAGCCAGATGTGAAACAGAAAAAAAACTGTGAAAAGCCAGAAGCTGCAGCAGCTTGCTTTGTGATCAGTGGATATGTGTGTGTGTGTGTGTGTGTGTGAGAGAGAGCAGCGCACACATAGCCACACTGAGCCAGTCAATGATCTGTGGTGCGGCAGAACAGGAGCTGATAAAAGCCCAAGACAACCATCAAAAGCAAGATTTATGACTTAGAGGATAATTTAAAACTCATAAAGCACGTCCTCCACACTCTATAAAGACACTGTTACCGACAGGAAACCCAAAGCTTTATTAATAATATGGAATGGTGTTTTCACACAATCTGAAGGTTGGATGGAAGTTTAGTCAGTCGTGACCATCTACCTGATTCCTGCTGTGTTCATTTCATACTCATTTCACAACACGGTGATTTATCGCGTGCTGGATTGCTTTCCTGTCTCTGGTTTTTTTTTGCCTTTATAAACTCTTTAACTGGTCTATCTAACAAAAGAAGGATGCAATCAATCTATGAGATGTTCTTCGATTCCGTCGCTCACCAAACAGCTGAGTATCGACAAAAAGGGTAAAATAAACAGGTGGAGTGATGCCTCCATTAGCACAGCTTTATGTGAGGAGTGGGAAACCCGGGTTGGGATTTTCCAGCCCTTCCCATCAGCGGGATCTTCCAGTCCCACCGAAGGCAACCTCCACCCTCTCCCATTGCCACTGGCGGCAGGACAGGTGGATTGGGAAAATGGCGTAGACATTGGCGGGACTGGAAAACATGCCGTGCGGAGATGCCAGAAAATTCTGCCCTCTAATTCTATCGTCACTGACGCGCCAGCCCCTCGCTGAGACTGGGCCGGATTGCCCTCAACCTCACTATTCTATCTGTGCTGAACTTTCCACCTGTACACTGTCCATCACCAAGACTGCCTTCCATCGTATCAGATCAGTCATGATCTCATTGAATGACGGAGCAGACACGATGGGCCAAATGGCCTACTCCCACGCCTATGTCTTATGACCTTATCCAAATCGCCTCACAGTCACTTTCACTTTATTTCCCGATGAACTGTAATTTCACAGTAACTTCATTGCAGTGTTAATGTAACCCTTACTTGTGACACTGATAAATAAATAAACTTTAACTTTAACTGAATTGAAATCCTCGAACTGCCATTCCAGGATTTGAACCAACATTCTGGTGGTCAGGCCTCCGGATTACTACTTTACATCGGAGAGACCAAACGCAGACTGGGTTTGCTGAACATCTTCGGTCCGACCGCAAGCAGGAAATTTGCCATGTCAGCTATGACTCTCAACAACTTTTACAGATGCACCATCGAAAGCATTCTTTCTGGTTGTATCACAGCTTGGTATGGGCTCCTGCTCTGCCCAAGACCTCAAGGAACTACAAAAGGTCGTGAATGTAGCCCAATCCATCACGCAAACCAGCCTCCCATCCATTGACTCTGTCTACACTTCCCGCTGCCTCAGCAAAGCAGCCGGCATAATTAAGGACCCCACACACCCCGGATATTCTCTCTTCCACCTTCTTCCGACAGGAAAAAGATACAAAAGTCTGAGGTCATCTACCAACCGACTCAAGAAAAGCTTGGTCCCTGCTGCCATCAGACTTTTGAATGGACTTACCTTGCATTAAGTTGATCTTTCCCTACACCCGAGCTATGACTGTAACACTACATTCTGCACTCTCTCCTTTCCTTCTCCATGAACAGTATGTTTCGTCTGTATAGCGCGCAAGAAACAATATTTTTCACTGTCTGTTGATACATGGGACAATAATAAATCAAATCAAATCAAATCAAGGACCCAGACCTTCTTGTCGCTTGCCACTTAAACACACACCAGCCTGCTCTCCTGTCCACATGTCCGTCCTTGGCCTGTTGCAATGTTCTACTGAGCCCCATCGCAAACTGGAGGGATAGCACCTCATCTTCCGGCACGGTAGCACAGTGGTTAGCACTGCTGCTTCACAGCTCCAGGGTCCCGGGTTCGTTTCCCGGCTCGGGTCACTGTCTGTGTGGAGTTTGCACATTCTCCTCATGTCTGCGTGGGTTTCCTCCGGGTACTCCGGTTTCCTCCCACAGTCCAAAGATGTGCGGGTTAGGTTGATTGGCCAGGTTAAAAATTGCCCCTTAGACTCCTGAGATGTGTAGGTTAGCGGGTAAATATGTGGGGGTAGGGCCTGGGTGGGATTATGGTCGGTGCAGACTCGATGGGCCGAATGGCCTCCTTCTGCACTGTAGGGTTTCTATGATTTCTATGATTTCTTCCGATTCGGCACTTTACAGCCTTCCGGACTGAACATTGAGGTCAACAACTTCAGAGCACGAACTCGCCCCTCCACCTTCACCCCATTTCCATTTATTTTATTCAATTTCATTTCATCTCATTCTCTATTCTATCGGTCTCCTTTCCACAACCTCCCCCCCTGCCCCCCCCCCCCCCCCCCGCCCACTGCAACCACCCCCCCCCCCCACTGCAACCACCCCCCCCGCACCCCGAGCCTCCTCTTCCACATTCCTCAGGCAGTTCTTTACCAAGCTCAATCTTTGTTTTGCCATTCATGCATTCTGATCACTTAATGGACACTTTTAGCACCTTCTCAGCTTTCTGTATCCTTGTTTACATTCCCTTTGTCCAATTCCATCACCCCTCCCGACCCTCATGGTATAAATCTCTGCTGACTCTCTTTCCTCTCAGCTCTGACAAAGGGTCATCCAGACTCGAAGCATTGACTCTATTCTCTCTTCACAGGTGCTGCCAGACCTGCTGAGATTTTCCAGCACTTTCTCTTTTTGTTTCAGATTCCAGTATCCGCAGTAATTTGTGTAAATTTGTGTAAACTTGTGTTTCCATAAACTCAGCCTTAATCATCAGGAGAACTAAACAGTTCCTGTTAATAATACAAACTCATCTCATTAAGGAACTGTAAACTCCATCAATACATCCATTAATTACAATCCAACTTACTTTCACAATGTTTGTTTCGATTTGATTTGATTTATTATTGTCCCATGTATTAACATACAGTGAAAAATATTGTTTCTTGGCACGCTATACAGACAAAGCATACTGTTCATGGAGAAGGAAAGGAGAGGCTGCAGAATGTAGTGGCACAGTCATAGCTAGGGTGCAGAGAAAGATCAACTTAATGCGAGGTAGGTCCATTCAAAAGTCTGACTGCAGCAGGGAAGAAGCTGTTCTTGAGTTGGTTGGTATGTGACCTCAGACCTTTGTATCTTTTAAGGTGGAAGGGGGGAGCACGTTGGCACAGTGGTTAGCACTGCTGCCTCACAGCGCCAAGGGCCTGGGTTCGATTCTCGGCTTGGGTCACTGTCTGTGTGGAGTTTGCACGTTCTCCCCGTGTCTGCATGGGTTTCCTTCGGGTACTCCAGTTTCCTCCCACAGTGTGAAGGACATGCTGGTTAGGTGTATTGACCCAAACAGGCACCATAGTGTGGCAACTAGGGGAATTTCACAGTAACTTCATTGCAGTGTTAATGTAAGCTTTACTTGTGACTAACAAATAAACTTTACTGGAAGAGAGAATGTCCAGGGTTTGTGGGGTCCTTGATTATGCTGGCTGCTTTTCTGAGGCAGCGGGAAGTGTAGATGGAGTCAATGGATGGGAGGTTGGTTTGCACGGGTGGACTGGGCTTCGTTCATGACCCTTTGTAGTTTCTTGCGATCTTGGGCAGAGCAGGAGCCATACCAAGCTGTGACACAGATGAATGCTTTCTATGGTACATCGGTAAAAATTGGTGAGAGCTGTAGCGGGTAAATTTCCTTAGCCTCCTGAGAAAGTAGAGGCCTTAGTGGGTTTTCTTAACTATAGCATCGGTATGGAGGGACCAGAACAGGTTGTTGGTGATCTGGACACCTAGAAACCTGAAGCTCTCGACCATTTCCACTTTGTCCCCATTGATGTAGACAGGGGCATGTTCTCCACTACGCTTCCTGAAGTCGATGACAATCTCCTTCATTTTGTTGAAATTGAGGTTATGCAAATCACAGAATTTTTACAGGGCAGAAGGAGGCCATTTTCCTGCCCTCTCCCTGTAAACCTGCACATTCTTCCTTTTCAGATACTGAGGCCGCACCTGGAGTATTGCGTGCAGATTTGGTGTCCTTATCAGAGGAAGGATGTCCTTGCTATAGAGGGAGAGCAGCAAAGGTTTACCAGGCTGATTCTGGAGAGGCAAGTCTGTCACATGAGAAGACATTAATTCAGTTAGGATTATTGGAATTTAGAAGAGTGAGAGGGGATCTCATAGAAATGTATAAAATTCTAACAGGGTTAGACAGGGTAGATTCGGAAAGAATGTTCCCAATGGTGGGGCAGTCCAGAACTAGGGGTCATAGTTTGAGGATAAGGGGTAAATCTTTTAGAACTGAGGTGTGGAGACATTTCTTCACCCAGAGAATGGTGAATGTGTGGAACTCACTATCATGGAAAGTAGTTGAGGACAAAACATTGTGTGATTTAAAGAAGAATTTAGATATAGCTCTTGGAGCTAAAGGGATCAAGGGATAAGGGCGGCACAGTAGCACAGTGGATAGCACTGCTGCCTCACAGCGCCAGGGGCCCGGGTTCAATTCCAGCTTCGGGGTCACTGTCTGTGTGGAGACTGCACATTCTCCCCATGTCTGCGTGGGTTTCCTCCGGGTGCTCCGGTTTCCTCCCACAGTCCAAAGATATGCGGGTTAGGTTGATTGGCCATGTTAAATTGATCCTGGTGTCAGGGTGACTAGCAGGATAAATGTGTGGGGTTATGGGAATAGGGCCTGGGTGGGATTGTGCAGACTCGATTAGCCGAATGATGCACTGTAGGGATTCTATGATTCTATGATAT